>NC_142494.1:1435944-1735944 GCF_965113065.1 Corylus avellana | reverse complement strand
CAGACCAAGCGCTCGTTCACTTTTTGTTGACCGATGGTTTTTGCCCAAGCATACAATCTGCAACCTAAAAACTCCTGGATAAATAGTACATGAGCGCTCACTCTACAATACACGAGCACTTGCACCTTTGTGAGGATTGTGTGTGTTCTAGGAGAAGGAGGAGGTCTTCTTGAATGACTCACAGTGTTGAGGTAACCACTGTCCTTCTTTGGTGCTTTTATTAAGTTGTTATGCTGGTTTCACGTCTTACTGTAGCTTAATCATTAGAATCTAGAAGTTTAAGCTTTAATCTTATTTGGAGCGTTTCTTTTCATTAGACGTATTTCTTTATGCTTAAAAATGTTGTTTCGGGTTAGGAGGTGCTTAAAACCCTTTTTGTAGCCTTAGGACCCGTTGAGAAGGCTCAGGAAAGCTTTAAACCAAATGAGGTTCTACCTGAACCTCACTGGCTGAATAGTCACTCCTAGGGGCAAGCGGTCGCCCAGAGACTTTCTAGGGAACGCCATTTTGGCCGAGCATCCTACAACCCCTATTTTCATGTTCCATTAGTTGGACTTAGGAGTAATATTAGGTTTTCCACAGATTTGGAGAACCCGAACCCCTTGGAAGACTCTTCGGAGGATTTATACAACCCGAGTGAGTTCTAACTCACATAATGTTCGCCATTTCTTTTCCCGTATTGCACGACTATTTTGTATACCTAGCATGCATATTTACAACTCTCATGAAATACACCTTGCTGCACCATGAACTCTATCATTTATGAAAATGTGCTACTTAATAAGATAATGACATTAAGACTTGTAAAAGAATGCATATAAAATACAGACAAGATTAATTGCATTGTATGATATGGTACACTGGTACGTGTGAGATAATGGTCATGAGCTTACTATACATGTTAACTTAATGGTCAAATGTATGTGTTTATATAGGCCTTGGATCCAGTGGTTGTTTCGTAACCGGTGCAACCTTAACGGGCGGTCACTACAGGACTTACATTATTAGTAGCATGGGTCACCTGAAGATGGAATTGGTCGGGTTGCTAGTGTTATGGACGGTAGCGTACAATATCTGGGGCACCGATATTGTATTACAGGTCTCTCGGAACAGCGCCAACCCTACTGAGAATAAATAATATCTTGGGTAGACCATACTGTTGAACTATCACTTATTCTCATGATTATAGCATGTATATATATATATATATATATATATATATATATATATATATATATATATATATATATATATATATATATAATTGTCATACCTAAAATGTTGCATACTTTAGCAAACGGAGTTCATCACTAAATGGCATAGGTATTGTATGCATTATTACTCACTAAGCCTTTGGATTTACCCTTTTTATTTTTTCCCTCCATTATGTATAATTGCGCAGTTTAGCTATTGTAGAGGAGAATGCCTTCAGATCGAATGTGGTTTTAGAGTTGCCACTGTTTTAGACCAAATAGCGGTGACACTATGTCACCGCTAATGACCTTTTTAATTATTTATTATTAATTTTTCTCTTCTAAATAGTGGCGACCCATAGTTGCCGCTATTGACTCCTCATCAGTGGCGACTTTAAAAGTCGTCGCTATTTTAGACCAAATAACGGTTACATTGACCATTTCAATTACTTATTTTTTTATTTTTCTCTTCTCAATAGCGGCGACCCCATAGTCATCGGTATTGACCCCTCATCAGCGGCGACTTTTAGAGTTGCTGCTGTTTTAGAATGTCGCCGCTAATGACCTTTTCAATTATTTATTTTTTATTTTTCTCTTCTCAATAGTGGCAACCCCATAGTCGCCGCTATTGACCCCTCATCAGATGCGACTTTTAGTGTGGCTGCTGTTTTAGACCAAATAGAGGCGACATTACCTTTTTAATTACTTATTTTTTATTTTTCTCTTCTCAATAGCGGTGACCCTATAGTCGCCGCTATTTATTGACCCCTCATCAGCGGCGACTTCTAAAGTCACCGTTGTTTGCCACTAAAGAGTGGCGACATTTTGTCGATGCTAATTGTTTTTAAATTTTTTTTTTAAAAAAAATTATCATGTTATTAGTGGCGACTTCTATTTAGTCATCATTAGTGGCCACTATTAGCAGCGACCCAAAAGTCGCTGCTAATGAGGGGCCATTAGCGATGACATTTAAAAGTCGCCACTAATGATCATTTGGCGACTTTTAGGGTCGCCGCTATTTGTTTAGTCGCTAATGAGGGTTTTTCTAGTAGTGTGGGTAGACCTACCCATTCCCTTTGTGGATGAAGTCACCCCAAGAGAAGAGAAGGATGAGGTCACCTCACTGCCTACTTCTTCCATTGGCAAGGGGTGTCGCAACCCACACATGCACGCTACTAGTGGATATGGGGTGGGTTGGGTGACTTTACGCTTTCATTGGCAAGGGGGCCTTGGTGTGTTGCGACCCACCTATCAACAAAGGAGGGGGTGAGGTTGCCCCACTGTCCCCTCCTCCCACTAGTAGACTAGGGTGTGGGACAACCTACCCACACACTCAGTAGCAGAGGGGGTGTGGGGTCGCAACCCACCCATCAACATACAGCATGGGTAGGGCTATCACCCAATGCCTTCTATGGGTTGTAGGTGGCCACCACTCACCTCCCTTCCCATTCTTCTGTTTTCATTTTCAATATATAATATTGGGTAAAGTCCACTTAATCTCCTCAAACTACCATTCCAATGACAATCTACCCCACAAACTATCAATTATGACAATTTACCCCCAAAACTACCAAAACAATGATAATGTACCCCCCAATGCTAGCAAAATGACAAAATTACCCCTCTAGAATTTTTATTAAGACAAAAATACCCTTAAAATTTGAAGAAAAAAAAATTTAGTATTTTTGTTTTTATTTTAGTAAGGGTAATTTTGTCATTTTGTTAAAATTTGAAGTACATTGTTATTATTTTGATAGTTTGAGGGGGGTTAAGTAGACTTTACCCTATAATATTTTTCTTTCTAGGTTTTTTTTTTTTTTTTTTTTTCATATGTCAAGTTGAGGTGAAATTTCTATACACATGAAGCAATTTTATTTTATTGGGTTTGACGTACTCTTACACCTGGATCCGGCTTGCATGCAGTTAAAAGGATCACAATACATTTGTGGTTAAAAAAAATGAACGGACCAAATTCAATAATAGCAAATGACCTCATACATGAAAGGCAAAACGTTGGGCTGTATCCTCTGTTAACACCTATATGTCACAATTTCCATTAAAAACCTTAACTAATGTATATGAAGGAATCAGTGGTTTGATAATATTGGACCACACATTAAAAAGTGATTTGATCAATTTCAAACCTTAAAAAGGGATTTGATAAATAAATTTTTTTTGTAGGTTAATTTGATAAATAATTAAACCCCTTAATTAAATCTTTACAATATTTTTTCCATACAAGAATGATTGGCTATGAGCCATATACAAGAGTGGAACTAAATTATTAAATCTGTCCTTAATCCTGAGGGTCAGCTACAACCTTCTTAAATACAGGCATTTAAAAAGGCCTAAAACAAACCCCAACCCTGAATATTGTATGGTGGTGTCTTAAAATTCGTGTGGACCATGAAGCCACACACAAACTCACCACACATATAATCGAAGCATGTGGACATATAAATTTCAACCCATCTCCCTCAGCCCTCACCAATATTCTCATACTGCTGTCTTTTATATACCAAATAATTCTTGCTTAATTTCCTGTCCTTCACATACGATGACGACGGCAATGTCGAAAGCAATGGCTGCTTGCCTTTGCGTGATGATGATGCTCTGTGGGCTTTTGGTTGAAGATGCAAATGCAACCGCAATCAGCAATCCAGCCATGAAAATGAACGCGGCTCATGGATGCAGGCCACCGCATCCTCAGAATTGTGCACATACACCTGCCAATAAATACACTAGAGGTTGTGAAACTGAGAAAGATTGCCGGGACGGCAGCCACCCAAAAAATCAATGAATATTCTTTTATCTCCTTAAATTATCATCACATTTTTATTTACGTTTCTAAACTTTATAAAGTAACATCAGGACGGAACCCCCATTTTACCATCGTTGCGTTTCTCGATCTAAAATACCCTTGAAGGTATTAAAAAAAAAACATTTGAGAAAACATTAAGGTGGCTAATGTGAAAAGCCACCTGTTTTTAGTATTTTTAGTATTTTTTTTTTTTTTAATAACTTTGAAAGTATTTTGGAAAGAAAAATGAAAAAGTGTCGTCTAACTTGACACGCAATTGTACTATGGAACACTGGTGTTATTTTTAAAAATTTAAAGGCATAAATTAAAACATAGTAGCAGTTCAAGGGGCTAAACTATATTTTGCTTGAAACAAAATGAAGAAAGATTGCTGATCGATCTCATGGTTTGAATAAGGCATGAATCAATGGCCCTTTTTTGCAGTGTTGAAATTACTTTAGCAATTTTCCATGCTTAGATGCATGTGATATATATGTATTTTTGTATCTTCAGGCCAATTAATAATAATCTATTTGTTTTATTTTACACCTCCTCTCTCTTTTATAAACGTTAGTTTTTAATATATGCGTACACATTGTAGTTATGTGGATGATAATGAAATTGTCGAACCTTACCAAAAGTCATGGAAAATAATATATCAATAACAAAACCCAATTTTTTCACTGGGTTGTGTTCGTTATGCAGGAATTCAAGAAGTTCTGAACAATATTTTAGTTAATTCATTTGATAAAAATTTTGAGAATTGCAATTTGATCTTATATCACTACAAAAAACTACATGATTTGTAATGTATCTATTGTTCATTACTTTTTGCCACATTACCATTTAGTAACATGTCAATTTGTGAAATGGTAACGTGTTAAATTTAAAAAGTTACTAAATCGAAAACTTAAAAAAAAAAAAAATTTGAAAACTTTACCATTTGGTAACGTGACACATTACTAAATCGGAAAAAAAAAAAAAAAAAAAAAAAAAAAAAAAAAAACGAAAACTTTAGTAACTTGTCAAAGTTGAAACGTTACTAAATGGTAACGTGTCAAATTTGACATGTTACTAAATAAAAAACCTTAAAAATTAAAAATTAAAATTTAAAAAAAATTCGAAAACTTTAGTAACATGTCAAATGGTGACGTGTCAAATTTGACACGTTACTAAATCGAAAACATAAAAAATAAAAAATCGAAAACTTTAGTAACGTGTCATGTTGACACGTTACTAAATGGTAACGTGTCAAATTTGACATGTTACTAACGGGCATTGAAAACACGTGCATGTCCCTCTTTTTCTCTTTTTCTTTCTTCTTCCCTCTTTTTTCTTCCTCCCAGCCGCACTTTTTCTTTCTTCTTTCTTCTTTCTTCTTCTCTTTTCCTCCCAGTAGCTCTCCGTCGTTTTCTCTCTCACTTACTCTTTCCTCCATCGCCCAATGTCTCAGTCGTGCTCTCTCCACCAAAATCACCTCCAGCCATCACTGTCTCCCTCCAGCAGTACTCCGGCCGCCATACCCTCTGCATCTCGTTCGATCTCCTCTCCTCAGGTATACATATGCATTAATCTGTTGATTATGTTGTTGATTTAATCGATCAATCTCTGTTATATTGATTGATTGTAGAGGAAAATTTATGGGTTAGTAACATAGTATGTATGGATGATTTTCGATTATACCCACTTAATGATTTAGCCAAAATCCCTAAAAAATTTCAGAGCTTAGGCTGTAAACCGAAAAAATTTCTCCGCAGTATTTGGGTTGCTCCAAATTCAGTTTTGAATGCTACCCATGAGAATACAGCTCCCTTTTTGGGATACCCATTGGTTAAATTGGTAGATATTGAATAATTTTTGGTTGATTTATGGTGGGTCTTTGTTTTATATAGCCGATTGGGGTGTTCTATTTGCTCTTGCAAAAGCAGATGTGGCCAGGTTGGAGCAGAAAGTTGCAAAACTTCACCATCTGGGTTTGGATTTAATAATTTTTTGCTCTTACCGTATTCCAAGTTCAATTTTTTGCTCTTACCATATTTACTCTTACTATATTCCAAGTTCAAATAATTTTTTTTTTTACAATTAAATTTTGATTTGCTACTGCATGGGTTTGGATTTTTGAAAATCAAATTCCATGATCATGGAATCTGATTTTCAAATTTATTTCCGAAATTTTTTTTTATTAACTTTTTATACTTTAGTAACATGTGAATTTCCGAAATATCAATTTACGCACGTTACTAAATAGTAACATGTCAGAAAATAACACGCCGCACACGTTACTAACATTTAGTAACGTGTCAAGCCTATTGACACAATACTTAAGTGTCATTACTAATCAAAAGGTTTTTTGTAGTGTATGAACACCCCAAATACAGTTAATGATATATATGTATCAAGGGGTAATTACATTTTCTCCCATCAACTACAACGCATTATCACTTTGTTCCCATAAACTGACAACTCTACTATCCGACTCCATCAAATTACCATTTTATGCTCATAACCCCATTTCCGTTAGTCAAATGTGTTCACTCAGACGGTCAACCCATCACTTTGTCCTCATGAATTACAACGCATTGTCACTTTAACCGCATGAGTTAACGCCTTTGACTAATGGAATTGGGGTTTTGGGCACAAAATAGTAGTTTGATAGGGTCGGACAGTATGGTTGTCAGTTCATGGAGACAAAGTGGCAATGCGTTGTAGTTGATGGGAAGAAAATGTAATTACCTCATGTATTAGATTATAGATACATTGCCATATCAAAAGTATTGTTTAAATTCAAAGTCTAATTGAATTGAATTGAACCGAAAAAATATCAATTCTCAAAGATTTTAAATATGTAAGTTTAATAAACTCTCAAAAATTTATAACTCCCAAGGTTTGAAATTCTCAACAATCAAAAATACCCCTTAGTCTAAATTGTTGATTTGGAAGCCTTGATATGGTTTGAGAGTTTTTGTTTGTTTATCCATGTATAGAGCTTGAATATCTGTGTTAATATCTGTTTTAATCTTGTTATTTCTAGTTAGTAGAATTTCAGTCCATATGTGGGGGGGGGGGACAAATGACATAAAGACAAGGACCGTGATACACAGCACACGGCATGCGTGGCACGCCTGTGCAAACAAAATTTTTTTTTTTTTAATTATACAATCTTCTTCCAAAAAAAATCTCAAAACATGTTCAGGTGGGGCCTGGTGGGCATCCAAGTTATGCTGATCAGGACAAAATTGTGGTCAAACAAAGTTGAACTAAATAGAACTCCATTTAAAATAAATAAATAAATAAAATTATCAATTGGAAGTCTGGTATGACAAAGTTTTAGATGCGAATATAATGTAAACTCCATTTTTTTTTCAATCATAAAATTTGTCCCTTAAAATGAGTTATTCACACTTTGAAGACAATGCCAATTTATTAATTTAATAGATAGTGGCAGAATAGTCTTAACCCGTGCCAGAATACCAATTGAACAATAACTGCAAAAGAGAAAGAAACCAGCAAAGACACTTATCAGAACGTAAGTCAATACAAGCAATATTAATCGAAAAAAAAAGGGACTATTTTCATTGTATTCGGGTCCAACATTGAATTAGAGGACTACTTTCATTGTATCTTTTTCCCTCATTTGTTACCCTTTTTTTTTTCTTTTTTCTTTTTATCCTCGAACAAATTCTACATTACAAAATTTTTTTTAAAAAAAATCTAGATATGTCAACTCTAATTAAAATACTACATTTAAACAATGATACAGTTTTCTTCAAATTGAGTTGGAGAAACTTTTTTCAATTCAGTCTATAAAAATGATGTGTGTCATTTGAACTTGTGAGATGCACATGTTTTTTTAATAATAGAGACAAAGTTAGAATAAATAATATTAAAAATATATGTGCATCTCACATGTTATTAAAAAAAATACACATGTCATTTTTATAGACTGAGTTAAAAAAAGTTCCTCCAACTCAGTTTGGAGGAAAACTCTGTCTTTTAAACAAATTATGGACAAAATTTTCTTTCAAACTAGGTTAAAAGAATTTCCTTCAATTTAGACTATAAAAGTGACACGTGTCTTTTAAATATGTGAGATACACATACTTTTTTAATAGTAAAAATAAAGTTAAAATCAATTTTATTAAAAATTTATGTTTATCTCATATATTAATAAATAAAAAAAATACATGTCACTTTTATCCATCGAGTTGGTGGAAAACTTTTTCCAACAATTATTATATGGTAATGGGGTTGGGTCTGCTTCTGGACTTTTCCCAACGGCAACGCCAGCACATGCGTAATAACCCACAACCGCTAATTTTAGCACGATCCATGCCGCTAACATGAACCGCTTCCTATCCTACGCCAACCCTTCCTATATAAATAAATTCACCAATCAAATTTCCAAATCATTTCATTTAAATTTTGGCTGACATTTCCAACAGGCAATTCTCAGAATATCCGCTTCTCAGACAGACAAAGAGAGTTTGATCCACGCGTGAGGTAAGGTCTTCGAAATTCCATATCTGGGTTTGTTCGATTGTGCATAATTGATTTGTCTCCTAGTTTCCAAGATTATGGTTGGGTGCAAGTTATTAGTTTAGAAATCTTCTTGAAATTGTAGTTTGGTTTATAATTAAGAAATCAATTGCAGTTTGGTTTATAATTAAGAAATCTTTGTTTGTTCATGGTTTGGTTGTATGTATAAGCTGGTGGTTTTGGGTAAAATGAATGATAGGTATGCATGTTTGTGACTCTTTCAGCAAAGTTTGTTCCTTTTTTGTCAGTTTGAGCTGGTTTTCTGTGATTTATGGGGAAAATTTTATGTGGGTTCTTGGTATTTTTCAATGGGTTGATATTAGGAACTAAGGAGTGACTTCAATTTCCATCAAGATTGAAAAGTTTATCTGGGTTTTGTTATCTTTGAGGAACTTGATTATGGCTTTGAAGAAACAATTTTAATGAATTTGGTCTTCAGGCTGTTGGCAAGACTGGTAATTTGCATTGAAGAAGGTGGTAAGAGCACCTTATTTATGTGTCTTATTTGGTTTCCCAAATAGTCATGATGTTTTGGATTTTTTTAATATTCTTGTTGCTTATGAGTTGATTTGCTTAGTCATGTATGTGAATTCCTGTAATTTGAATTCTCGGATTACTTGGAGTGAGTTCATTTTATTTGTCTGTTGAAGCATTTGTGAAAGTTGAAACACGTCTGGTATTTTCTGAAGCTCAAAACCTTGATTAAGCAGCTTCCTTGACAGTTGACTCCACCTCTACCTATTTCATTTGTTGTGGGAATAGAAGATACTGGTAGAATTAGTGTTTCATTGCTTCATCTTTATTCTAAACTCTATTTAAATCTATAAACGAAATGTGGATAGAAAGAATTCGGGGGGGGGGGGGAGCAGACTCCAACTTAATCAGTGCCCCTTTCTGTTTTGTACTCATCCTTATAGAATTTGCACCATTATTGGGGTCAGATTAGTAAACAGTAACAATCTTAGAATGCATTTTATCTAAAAGGTGATGTAGGCTTATTGGTGGCTCTTTGTACATAAAATCTTTCTAGAATTTGTAGATGTTCTTCTTGGATTAGGTGTATAGTTCCACAAAATTTACTAGTCAATGAAGAAATGAATTTTCACACTTTGTTTTTTCTTGGAGCACAGCATGGAAAATCCAGAGAGTATACAGAGTATATCAATTCTATGGAGGGGGAAGAAGTTTACCATAGAAATGAGTTCAGGTGCTACTCTTAAGGAGCTTGGGCTCAAACTGCAAAAATTGACAGATGTCAAAGCGGATACCATGCGGCTGATTGTTCCAAAATCTTCCAACAAAACATCGAAGCTGCTGTCTCCTTTCTCTGATGAGCAGGCATTCTTAAGTTTGGATGAAACTTCCATTACAAAGGTACCATCACCTACTTTCATTCTATATTTTGTTAACATACTTCAACCATTGTGAAGCTAAATAAGATTCCATGGTATATCATTATTTATCTAATAAGTCTGTAGCGGGCTCTATTCAACATCTTTAGGACATGGAAAAATTAATGTCAAGATAGTTTATACAAGTGATCATACTTATGCTTTTGAGATAAGCTACTTGCTGGCAGCTAATCCATGATAAAGTCAAGGTTTGAAAACACTTCTGTACATATTGGAGATCCTAATTGTGAATTTACCCATAATCTAGTCTAAAAGAGTATGCTGTCTAACATGGAGAGGGTTTTCTTTGTGCTTGGATGCAGTTTGGTTGTATATGTTCTTTAAGTACAAAAATATTGTGGATATGATTATTATTTTCACTGGGATTCATTTGTCTTTTGTGAAACTGTTTATATGGTGATTCAGTAATATAATATATTCTGAATTTAGCTTGTTTCTTTGAAAACAAAAAAAAAAAAATTCTAGAGGTGACTTTAGACAACAATCATATGTGAGCGATCTTCTCAATTTGTGGACAAGTTTTATTTCTAAAAGAGATGCATTTAATGCTTAACTGGGGCTGAAAATGGGTTTAAAAGTTTTAAATTGAACATATATAACTGGATTTTACAGAATTTTCCAAATTCTAGGAAAAAATCGGCTGCGTTTTTCATGTTCATCTATTACTTGTATATCTTGAATGACCATTTATCAAGTCTTGCAAGACCATTGATTGCCTTCTTCTTCAATTCAGGGCAAGTCAATCAGAATGATGGGAGTGCCTGAGACGGAGGTTGATGAAGTTCTACAAAGTGCAAAAGCCAACTTGAGGATAGCTGGATTTGAAGAAGAGGAAAAGAGACTGAGGCAGCGCAGGTCTCATGGGCCTCATGCTTCACTGAAGCTTCCACAAGGACCTTATATCTTTTGTGATTTTCGCACACTTGAGCTCCCAGGAGTAGAGGTGTTTTGAATTTCTAATTACTTTTTACCTCATATGGTATGTAGTTTAGATGGATTAGATACTTTGCAGATAAAGAATTGTATGTTCAAAAGTTAAGGGAGAAGGAAAAAAGGAAACACAGAGAAAATTGCCCTCGTTTGTTATTTTCCTTTTAACAAGTCACTTGGTACTGCTATATTTTTAACTATGCAATGTGGACTTGAAATTTTTAGTGCTAAGAAAGTAAAAGACATATTTATACATCAGCCTTAGAAGAGAGAAAATTATCAGACACTGTGGCCTTTGACAGATCCAACCTGCTGGTATATATTTATGAGGAAGATCCCTTAATTATTAGTTCACGACTTGTTATTAGCAAGATAGAAAATCTGGCTGGTGCACATGTAATCTATACCAATCAAACATTGATAATTTCTGAAATTCACTTGTGTTTGGCTAGTTGCGTATTTTGTAAAGACCATTTTATGTGTTTAATGTGTGAATTGAACAGTGTCTTGGTGATAGAACTTGGCAGTGAAAAATGTATGAAAAATGTTAAGAGTTACGTTTAGATATATTATCAAGATTCACTATAAATTTCTCAGCCAATAAAACAATGCTATGTTTGCAACTTTTTCCTTTATTTTGCATGCAATAATTTCAATTATAGATTTGACTCTTTCAGAGTGCATTAGGCAAGTTTGTCACTGTCATACGTAGGTTGATAGTTGAAGTATGGATTCGGATCTTTGCTTTTCTATGAATTGATATACATAATGAAGAGCACATTTTATTTTATTACTATACATCCTTTGAAGTGAATGTTTTATCTTGTATTTTCCTGGAATATGTGCCTCTAAAAATATCAAGCTTCAATTTCTTGAATTGATCATTAATTTTTTTTTTTTTGATAAGTAAAAAAAGTAAATAACATCAAACTGTAGGAAAATTGATCATTAATTAATTTGATTGTTACTTGTTTATAGTTGAATCCTCCAGCTTCAGAGGCATTAAAAAGAATGCACATGCTTGCCGCAGATCCTGGAATTATTGCTATTATGAACAAGGTACCTTTGGATGGATTTTTCACACAAAATTGTTTTATTAACTCTCCTTTATGTTGTGGTGTTGTCTCTGATAAATTGTATTTGGATTGTTTTTTAAAAGTATCGTTGGCGCATAGGTATTATGACCGAGATGGCCCCCGTTGGTTATGTTGGCATAAGTCCCAAATGCATTCTTGGTTTTAACAAGGTAATGGCCATTCTAAACAAAAGCATTTATTGGACCTTTATGTTTTCTTTGATTTTTTTCGTCCCTTGCTGACTGTTACTGTCACAGAATCATGGAGAGGAGATATCTCTGCGTCTTAGGACTGATGACCTTAAGGGCTTCAGGAAGTATGAAAGCATCAAGAAAACCCTTTTGCATGAACTTGTAAGGCAGACATGTTAAGTTTTCAGTGCATGAGGTGTAGTGCTTTTGTGTGTGTCTATGAACTGTATATTTAGAAAAAAAGTTCATGCGGTTTATGCATTGTAAATTACTTTGGCTATTAGCCTGCAATTGAGATTGTAGGTATTAGTGTGTGGTTGAATTGGGTTGAACTAGATGATGAGTATTGAAGGAACTCATATTGTTCTTTATTCCTGTCAGGCTCACATGGTATACTCTGAACATGATGCAAACTTTTATGCTCTGGATAATCAGGTAAGAATAATGTGTGTTTATTCATTTTCTTTTCATGTTTTAAGTGTCATTTTGTTTTCAATGTCTTTAGTGTGAGTATTGCTTTACTATGGTTCAATTGAAGTGGGCTTCTCTTGATTTGGCATGCTTGCTGTTTAGTTAAACCAAGAAGCTGCTAGTTTAGATTGGACAAGATCAAGTAGTCATACGTTAAATGGAGTTCGGAATTCAGAACATTATGAGGAGGACTTTATTGGAGACGGTAGTAATTCTCCTAAGAAGCTTGGAGGGAGCACATCAGATCAGCTTGCAAGCGCTCGTGCATCTTCAGTTGCTGCTGCCTATCGCCGTTTAGAAAATGCTTCTGTGAACAGCTTGGTAGGATCTGTGGTTAATGAAGAACCCGACCCTGATGATTCTGGGTTCAATACACATGAAGAACCTGCTTCTATGGATTTGATAGAAAAAGAAAACTTGGATATTCAGAGTCCAAATGAAGCAGAGAGAAAACCTGTTTATGAGCCTGATCCTGATGATCATTCTGGCAACCAAAACAAGCTTGAGCCTGATCCTGATGATTCTCAGGGTGGTGGAACTGTGGAGTCCAAATTTTATCCAGAATTTACTGGAAGCAGGACTATACTTGGACAAGATTTCAGTAACTCTGGGCCGACACAACTCTTGCTGCCTTCAGAAACTAATAGGAAGTTGGGAATCACAAAGTTGCATGAAGAACCTGATCCTGATGAGTCTCAGAAGATGGAGATTCTGGACGGTGAAATTCAAACAATGAAAAACATTGAAGAACCTGATCCTGATGACTCTCAAGCAAATGGAGTTTTTCAGACAGAGCCTGATCCTGATGATAATTTGGTACACCCACTGGGAGTATCTAGAACACAAATCTATGAACCCGATCCAGATGATCAAGAACTACAAAGAATCCATGATCCTGTTACAGTTGTTTGTAGTCGTCTACAAAAGGCCATTGAGATGCTGCGAGTTGAAGTTACTCCTATGGAAGCTACTGCAGTCCTACAAACTCTGTTTAAGATAATTAGGTATACTTGTCAAATTAATGATCTTTCTTTTTATTCTTTCTTTCTGTTTTTTTTTTTTTTTTTTTCTTTTGGTGGATGGGGAGTACAAATAGAAATACAGGTATTGGCTCCAAGAACTGCAGAAGTGACTTGCTTTTGCAAGCCCTTGCTCTGACGATTGTTATGAGGCCCCCTTGGATTAGACCAGCATGTCATTGATCACCTGTATATTATTATACTTTATAGAGTTATTTACAAATCTAGAATAATGCGTATCTAATTGCAGGAACGTGATCGAACACCCGGATGAGATGAAATACAGAAGACTCCGTAAGGTAAAATCTCTCTTTTTGTGTGCATGTGTGTATTTTCACCCCTAACCCTTTTTGTGTGTACGTGTGTATTTTCACCCCTAACCGCAACTCATCTGTTGATTATTCAACATTAGCTGGTTCAGACCTCCACATGGTTTCACCCATGATTGCTGTGTATTAAAGTTTGCATCCTAGAATGTCCTCATCAAATATATTTTATTGATAGCTAATGGGTGATGCATTTGCAGGCTAATCCCATAATCCAAAGGAATGTTGCAAATTATCAAGGTATGCAGCTTTTCTCATAGTGACGTTTCAGCTTTATTTAGAAATTTAAGTGTAATGATAAAAGAAAACTCAATGGGGTCGGTATTATGTGAAAAATTCTTGGTAGCTCCCAGATATTTGAAAATTCTTAACTGAAAACTGAACGGAGCTAGATAACGTTGTAAGATTTACCATCTTGTCATTTAGAAATAAAATATATTCAAAAAAGCTGGTCAGGGGAAACACTTATCATCACGTTTGCGCTCAATGGAGTGTTGCTTTTCAAGGGATAAAATGCATCAGCCAAGTCAACCATGACACATATTGGTTGAATTAAAGCTGGCATGGGATAGATTATGTGAATTTAGAAAATCAAGGCCATTGACAGCTTAGTGAAGTTCTCCACACTCTAAATATTATGAGTAGCAATTCATAGTCGCGTATTGAATTTGAGTCATGTCGAAACATGGGTATAAAACTATGTAGGTCAACCATAACCCTAACCTGACTTAAGTAATTAAATGGATCAAACTCTTTAACCATAATTTGCTAATTTTGTGTTTGGTCTGTGTCAAGGTCGCAGATCGTGCCAAAAATTGTTAACCCTATTGCTAAATACTACCCTTAAGTCCTTAACTATGTCATATTAGTGACCACAGAACTCTCATCCCAGCCAGAAGCGGAGTGAAATTAATATTTACTAGATCTAAGAGGAGGTTAACCTTTCAACAGCTTCATAATTGAGGCTTCCATGCTCAATGGCAACTTACCCGTTTCTGCTTTTTGTGATTACAGCTGCAATGGCGATTCTTTCTTTGGTTGGTTTCAATGAAGACGTGGTTTTGGACGAGATTGGGAAAGCAGAAACTTATCTGGTTTTGAAGCGGAATGATCCAGGCTTATTGTGGCTTGCAAAGTCTTCCCTTGAAACTTGCATTGCTTACTAGTAGCAGTAGGTTGAGAAGCATTATCAATACCCTAACGGTGCCATATATAGATTGTTTATACTTAATGAAATACAGGATTGTATGTTTGGTGTTGTAATGTGTCAAGTAAAGTTTGTAGATAAAAGGATTGTTTTGGGAGTCCAATTGCTGGTATGGTTGCTGCATTACTGTCAATATATCTATGGAAGCTCTTGACATTTATACAGAAATCAATGTTATAAACTTAATGGATAAGTGATTGTAAGTTTTATTTGGAATAGGATCCTCACCATTTCATAGATAAAAGGATTGTTTTGTGAGTCCAATTGCTGATATGGTTGCTGCATTACTGTCAATCTATCTATGGAAGCTCTTGACATTTATACAGAAATCAATGTTATAAACTTGGTGGATGAGTGATTGTATGTTTTATTATCCTCTCCATTTTAAATGAAATTGAGTATCTATTTAGTGTAAAATAAAGGGTTATATTGTAAATTTTGTCATTCAACTTTAATGTTAAAGACAATATTACTCCTCATTTTATACTAAATTGATACTCTTCATTTCAGTTGAAATGGGGAGGATCTTGTTCTGTTTTATTGTATGTCAAAAGCATTCGACTCTATATATGATAATCTCATCAAAGGAATGGATTTAATTTTAGTCTCGCTTTAATGATAAAGAAAAAAAAAAAAAAGACTCAAACACAATTCATATAGAGAAATTAGGTTGTGGCAATGGCCTACTACATTATTTCAATGACGGCACGAGCCTTTTTGGAAGGAGGCCTAATTCGTTTTCTACTTAAGTTGCACAAGAAAGATCCAAAGTCAAATCCTAAGGAACAATTAAGCTTTATAAGGTTTATCTGACTAGGTACAAATAGTTAGCATTTTCACAGACATGTCTATTTTGCTGAGTCTCTCTTTGAGATAGTCTCCAAATCGTTACACTTTTTGTGCGAGTCGGAATTTACTAGACAAGGACTTTTGCTGCTTCTACTATTTCTTTTCTTTCTTTTATTTACAACTTCTAATAATTTCTCATGTATTTACATTCTATAAACGTGGGGTGAAAGTCAATGAAGTGCCAAGCTCAAAGGTGAAATTAAACTCTACAAATAATTTCACAAGAAAGTTGTAGGAGCTCCATTAAGAATTGGAATCTTCTGTCCTAGGCTACTCGGAGCGGTTCCGCAACCTTCCTCTTTTAGGTTGCTCAAATTCCTATACAACTTGGACACAAAAATCTCATCCCTCCTTAAACTGTTCATGCTCAAAATACAGACATTTTCTCAAAGTCATTCACAGGAATCGATATAGGATAAGGAAATCCCCATCCCTCCATGAAAGATAATATGCCTCTGTGTCTCTCCAATTATCTTACAGGCCATTGCAGATATGTCCTTTGAAGGCTGAAAATGGGCCTCCCATGGCCTATGGAAAAGCCTCTCTTTGAAAAAAAAAAAAAAAAAAAATGGTATCGTTTGGAAGCATTTTTAAAAAAGTTGCAATTTGAAAACATAGAAAAATCTGTGTATTTCAAATCATATGCAAGCTAATGCGTTTTTAAAAGCTAAATTGTGATTTTACCAAACGTTTAACTGCGTTATTATAAATTATGTTTTCAAATTGCACATTTGAAATTGCAAACCCAAACGGACCTTAAATCACTTGTACAATGTCAAGAACGAGTCAAAAAGATCTTTATACTTTTGAACAGTAGGATGGAGAAGACAAGGCACCCACAACTTGAGAATATTTCAAATCTTACAAACCAAAACGCTGCGAGTATTTAACTCC
This sequence comes from Corylus avellana, assembly GCF_965113065.1. NCBI lineage: Eukaryota > Viridiplantae > Streptophyta > Magnoliopsida > Fagales > Betulaceae > Corylus > Corylus avellana. The sequence continues at coordinate 1,719,040 of NC_142494.1, read as the reverse complement.
CACTTTACATCCAAATTGTGTTAAAAAGAAACTCATAAGTCAGGACTCTCATTTAACTTCTGACCAAGGATCGATCTCGCCAAAGATAAAAGGGTAGGGAAATCAAGAACCATCCATTGGAATATCACTGCAATTTGGGTTGAGTGTATTATCATTACTCCTCTGAATCTGAATCTGGCTGGCTCCAAAAGTAAACTCGTGCGGTGGAACGTCTAAAGGAGGACGAGCAAAAATAGAGGTAGTACCAACATTGCTGAAAGCGGGAATGGAAACTGGATCATTAATCTTTGGGAAGCCGAAGCTAAACGACGGCACACCTGCAGGTGCAAAGACTGGTGGGATGGGGTTCCCAGTAGCAATTGGTCCAAAGATCTTCTGCTCATACTCCTGCAGTTGCTGGGAGACAGCTGCATTAAGAAACAAAGAAATGAAAATCAGAGATTCAGGAGACGGTTCATACTCCTGAGGTTGTTAATTTCAACGCAGATGCATGTTTTAAGTATTTGCAAGACAGGCCCTTAAATGATTAAGGACACTTTATCACAGCATCAGAAAAGGACAGCTACTAATGCAGGAGCTCTCATGCATAATGCAATTTTTTTGAGTAGTTAAAGCCTTTAATATATATACTAAATTGCATGCCGATCCAACACCATCTAAGGGAGGAAGAGAGCAAAATGCTTAAAACGGGGGGTGAGAATAAAAAAGGAGGCTGTAAAAATTATACAATTCAGCTTCAACCCATCCATGTTTTTTTTTTTTTTTGGATAAGTAATGTTGATATAAAAAGCGCAGAGGGACACAACCCAATTACACGGGAGGTATAAAGAAAGCGCCTAAGAGGAAGAAAAATGAAAAAGAAAGTCAGAAAAACTAATCACTAATAGAGTTAACCAAGCAGTCGTCCAAGAGTAAAGAGTATAGAAGAAAAAATGAATAAGTTCCTCTAAAGTCCTAGTGGAATTATCAAAGCATCTAGCATTTCTTTCGCACCATAAACACCACATGAGACAAAGAAATGAGGGGTGCAACACGAGGACTTCCCAGAAGGTCACCCATTTTAATACTACTCTCGCCCAAGCAAGCTTAATTGCGGAATTCTAATGGGATCCGGTGCATTAGTGCTGGTATGATCGCACACCATCCATGTTGCATTTTTCCAATCCATTTTAAATTCCAATCAGCTTGCATAGATTTTTGTTCTCTACAAATAACCTTTAAAATCATGATCTAGAGGCTTAACGATGTGATAGTCCTATTTGATATTCCATTAAATAAATTATCTTCCACATAACTAAATTTAGCTAGCCAGTTTAGTGCTTACCCAATAATGCAAAACGAATAGTGATATAAGGAGAACTAGAGTCCTCTTACTTAAAATCCTCTAAAATGTGACGTGACTTTTAAAATCACTAATAGATCGAAATTCAATAATGACCATTTCAAATTCAATGGTGATTTTAAAAGCCACATCACATTTGAAAAAATTTTAGGAAGACTCCAGTCATCCTTATATCATTACTGTGCAAAAACAAATCATGAGCATACCTTCAGATAATTCGACAGATGGTCTCCGCTCTTTCACCCATTGGTAACCTTGGGCAAGTCTCCATCCTTTGGACTTCATCAAGTAAGCCATCACAATAGCTGGTGACCTGTCAGGAAAGAATGAAAAAAAAAAAGATTATGTCAGAAACAGACATTCAAGAAAACTAAATCATCCCTGTACGGAGGTCCCACAATCTCCTCATTATATTCCATCGCTAGAAGCCAACTAGGTTTTTCATAATGGTTGGTATGTGATGCCCTACTTATAGCATTCTTGAAGCATTTGTGGCTGGGTGGGTAACAGATGTTGCTATACGTGCTTTCTGTAGGCTAGTTTGAACTTGGGTGTGCATAGAAGAGAGAGAGAAATTATTTTGCAGGAACAATTTACCTATTTTTTCCAGACATGCAGTGCACCAGAACACGAGCTTTGTCCCTTTCACATTGCTCTGCAACATCAAGCATATGTGAAATCAAACTACCAACTGAACTGAGAATATCCAAAAGATGTTATGGTGCAACTGAATAGATCCAACGGTTAACCTTCCATAAATTAGTACCAAATTTTACTATGAGTCACTTTCATTGAAATTAAAACTACTTAAAATTTGTTTAACCAAATTCCATAGCTTCATCATAACAGACTATGAGTTAATTTTGTTTTGCACTGCGGCTGTGATTTTATTGAGTACATTTTAGAACTGTAATTTCCTTTTGTCAATCTTAAAGATATCAGAAATTAAGGGCTTTTCCTCTGTTATCTCTGACTCTCCATTAGCCACTTTTAATCCAAATGCCCCCACATCACTTGACTTACCCCTCTGGGAGGGGATACCCAACTTGATGGATAGAAGAGAACTCATCAAAAGGTGTACCTTGAGCAATGGGAATTCATTCTCTACTTTCGACTTCCTTTCTCTCGCCGATAGGGCAAGTAGCTAAGGGCGGTAGTGAGCTCAAAGTGACAGCAGGATTCATATAGTTTACCGAATAAAAAGAGAAACAAAGATAACATCTTAAAGCACAGAATCAAGAATGTATCTAATGTGATGACAGGAATTATGATGGAGCTGAAGAATGAGTTCTTCAATTCCTATGGCATTTGGCTTCAAGAAAGAAGAGGATCTATCTGAAGATTGAACAAGAAAAGAGGATGCTTTTTACAGAGAATTAAACCTAAAGGAAGACGCATAATAGAAAACAAGTAAAAGGAAAATTTTACAATCCTAACAAAAGAACCTATAAGCAAATGTAAGTTGCCAATGTGATGATGGAACCAATGCTAAAGACTCTAGAAGAAGAAGAAGAAGAAGAAGTAAGACCAATCAAATTCACCTACATCCTGCTATATATATCCCGATAATTTTATACAAAAAAGAAAAAGAAGAATTGTTACAAGACAACTACCACTAAAAAAATTCCAACAAGAAGCACATAAGCATCTAAACAAAAAGCAGAAAGTGAAACAACAAGTATAAATTCATCACGAAAGAAATAAAAACACACCTAAAAATTGAATTGCATCATCAAAAGGCAAAGTTTTGTCATCTTGAAGGCAGTGATAGGTGAATGAATTCTTGTAGAGGTTTTGGCAAGCAGGCACCGTCTGCATACATAGAAAAAAAATGTAATATAAGATTCTCAGCCTTTTATTCTACTAGATAACCTACTACAAGATATAAATTTCGGTTTAGAATCATTCTGTCATTTCTCCAACCATCAATTTCATTCTATTTTATTTTTATGAAATTCAACCTTCTCTACAAATGTGTTATGAGATGCAACCCAACATAAGTAATAAGACTCTTGAAACTGATAAGTGTAACTAACCAGTGTGAGAAGTGAACAGCCAAAAGTCCATCACTCTCCAATACACCCTTAAAAGTAAAGGAGCCAAAATCTCAAGCAACTCACTTTTGTTCTTAAGTCTGCATCTCATAAAGCTCCACATACTTTTGTACTATAATTTATAAGACCACCTAGCATTCACATGCAACGTATTAGTCAACCTATTAATGTTTTTTAACTATGAAATAATTACCAATCGTGAGAATAATGAATGGACCTCCTTCTCCCAACACCTTGGGTTTGAATAAACAATCATGATTTGCCATTCAGTTCTATACAAGGCTGCATTGCCGGTTAACTCACAAATCAAATGTTTTCTGGGAGAACCTTATTTAGCTCCATTTAGCCTTCACACTGTTCTTATAGCTTCTTAACCATCTGAGTTGTTTCTCCTATCTTGTCCTCAAATCTTGCTGTTATTTACTTCTTTATATGTTACTTGTTCATCTAACATCAATTCAGTTAAATCCATATAAAGGACATGTGATTACGTAGTTCCCAAGAGATACCTTATAGCTCTATTGTAAACAACTTATAACACTCTTGTAAACACCTTATAGCTCTCTTGTAAACAACTTATAACACTCTTGTAAACACCTTATAGCTCTCTTGTAAACAACTTATAACACTCTTGTAAACACCTTATAGCTCTCTTGTAAATCTTCATTGACTTTATGTGATCACACAATACTCTCCAATAGCACTCTGTCTCTCCACAACTTCAGATGTCTATCATGAAAGCTGACCAAAACATCGATAAACAACATGACCATTGAATCTCTCCCTGTGCAAAATCATTCAGTGCACTATAAGGTGCAGAGCACCGCTCCCCACTAAATCTCAAGGCAGAACCACTCCGTCACAGATAATTGCCCGCATCACTTGTGACTAGTACACAATCTTCTCTTGAAGCCCCAAATTATCAAAATCATAAAACACAATAAACAAATTACGGAGCACGCATTCAGAAGCCTATTAAATTACAAGGCAGCTTCCTAATGTACGCGTGAAGCATAACACAATTAAATTCAAATCCCAAATTCAATCAAAGTGATCAATTTCATAGAACATTCAAATAGACTAGCATTACCTTAGCATGTAAAACAACAAAAACTTTTTTGATTGACATATCCAAACCAAACATTGAAGTACCCAAAAGAACTTACATTAAGAACGCGAGAGATTCCCTGAGTCTTGAGAAGCTCCGAGCGCGAGGCGTTATCATAACTACCTAAATAAAGAAACTCGGGCAAGATCTCCGATGGAAAAGCGCTGACTTGAATCGAAGATTTCTCCGATGTAGCCGGAATCCGGTGGCCACAAATCCCACAGACCTCTCCTTCTTCATATTTATGATAGTGGCCACAAACCCCACAAGGGTTCTCTCTCTCCCTCTTCCTCATATCCCCAAAAAAGTAAAATTTGGTCGAGGAAAAAGCTTCTAAACAACAAAACAAGAAAGACCCAGATGAGGAAAACGCTTCTAATTCAGGAAACAACGAATACCCAGATTAAATAACATGATTTTAGCAAAGAACGCGAATATTGAAGAGGGTTCTAAAGATTGGCCCTTGCCTAAAAGTGTGCAAAAAGAAAGAGAGAGAGAGAGGGAAGGGGGGGGGGGGGGGGGGGGGGGGGGGGGGGGGTGTTTGATATAGGCTAGCGAAGCTTCTTCTTCTCCTTCCTTGATCAGATTTTGCACTTGGATTTGTCTTTTTCTCCTCTTTTAGGGCGTCACAAGCTTAGCTCTGATCGAGGACGTATATATATATATATATATACACACACATATACACGTTTTACAAGCTTCAGAGTAACAGTACGAATATTAATCACATCTGATAGATCAGAAGAGCTTTAACACAGCTACCAACGTCATCAGGAGGACGTTCAAAAGTCACAAAACCACGTGCTATGAGAAACTGCGAGGATTTGTTTGATTAGATTCTTTGATAGCGTTGTGATAATGAACAGTCTAAGTTTCTGTCTTTCTTTTCTCGGTGTCTGGGTTTTTGATCGCATAGGACTTCCCCATTACTCTTTAGGTCTACAACCCATAATTAGCCAATGATTGAGTGCCACATCGTTATAAAGAAGTCCGTCCTAGGGCCTTTATAATGCGTCATCTTTGCAATTAAACTTATTTTTGCATGCTCAGAAAAGGAAATAAATTTTACTTCTTCTAAAGAAAGGACCACCCATTAATTATGTATCTTTCCTTTAGTAGTTTCAATTAAAGCACAAAATCCCCTTTAGAATCTACTAAGGTTTTTGCAATTATTGATAGAATATATTTGAAAGATTAAAAAATCGGACATAAATTTATTTTTTAACATGCGAGAAGCACGTATTTTTTTTAATTTGCATGTCAAAATTATTAAAAATGGGACACCAATTTCTTACAAACTCGCCTCTATAAGGAATATGTATTCTTTAAGCTATTAAAAAAGCATCTTCAAAGGAAATTTGTATCCTTAAAAAAGCATGTAATAAAACATGCTCGAATGACACAATGCAGTTGTATAAACTGGATTAGAGGAAATTTTCGAAATTTTTATCCTTAAAAGTCAACTATTTGCTTAATGATTTAACATAATATCATAATAGAGATGTTGAGTTGTCACCGTGACTTTACAATTTATTTCCAAATAAAAGGGAAGGTGATGATTAAGTTCGCTATTTTTATTTATTTCTTTATTTTAATAGGTAAACCTCTTCTCATTCCATAAAAGATTCGGAGCATAAAATTCTTAAATCTTACATCACAAAACATCAAACTCTTAAGAACATAGGCAAAAGTTATGTGATTACAAAGTCGTAGATACATCGAAAAATCTAACAATCAAATTGTATCCTTCGATCTCACCCATGTACAAACTTCATTTATGGCATAGATTTGCTCTTGGCATACTAGATCTAAGACATGAGTTGATCATATTCCTACAACAAAAGTTTTTATTTAACCGGCCATGAAAGATAAACCCTCATACCAAAAATTATCTGTCATCAACTCGAAAGTCAAAACAGCATAAAAAATTAAAAAAAAAACATCCCAAACGGCAACAGTAGGCTCACATAGAAGCGCTTGAGATTCACATGATCCACGCTCCAACGCATTTGAACCACAACCGTCACGTGCCGACCAGAGGGAAAACGTTTGTTGTCTACGGGACTCGTTGGCACTAGAGAAGAATGTGTAATGACACGTATAGGACTTGGACTGGCGGCAAAAATGTATATCTACTTCGAAAAAAAGCTAATCTAAGAACCCTTGCAGAAACCGACAAAGCCAAAAGATCGAGGAGGATAACAAATGGCGAGGTGAAGTAGGCGGCCAAAGCGATAGAGGAGGCTGGGTGCTACTTTTGAAGTCTAAACAGCTATGTTTGGCAAGGGAAGAGCCCCGCACTGTAGCTGGAACGGCACTATTCCAGCTACAGTGCCAACTGACACGTGGCAGCAGAAATTGATTTTTTTATCTTAGTTTTTTTTTAAAAAAAAATCAAAATATTAAAAAAAAAAAAGAAAAAGGAGGAGAACGCTGGGGTGGTTCCAGCCACCCCTTGGCCAAAATGGGGTGGCTGGAACCACCCCAGCGTTCTCCTCCTTTTTCTTTTTTCTTTTTTTTTTTTTTTTTTTTTTTTTTTTAATATTTTGATTTAAAAAAAAATAAATAAAGATAAAAAAATCAATTTCTGCTGCCACGTTTCAGTTGGCACTGTAGCTGGAACAGTGTCGTTCCAGCTACAGTGAGGGGCCTGGCTCTTGCCAAACATAGCTAACAAAATCTAGAGTTCACTATTTTCTATTTGCTTAACTTTTTAGGATAATTAGTGATTTAACATAAAATTATAGCTAAAGTCATGAGTTCAAATCCTTACTTTATAATTTATTCTAAATTCAACTAAATATTTCATGTGTTTTATCTCACTTATTATTATTATTATTTCCAATTAACTTAAGTTTTTGAGCTAACTATGATTTAAATTGTATAAATCAACGAATGTCATTAATATTTGAATTTTTTTTTTCTTTGGCCCATAGGTATACTGAAATAGTGAAATGGTATATTATTATTCAAGAAAATTTATCAAGAGTAATATTAGAAATTACACTTTCATTTCACCACTAATCCGCTATTCTACCCCTGCTAATATGCAAGTGCCAATAATCCATTGAATTAACCCCTTGTCAAAAAAGAAATAAAAATTAAAATAAAATCAAGAGTTGGTTGACACTACCACATTAGTAAAGTCAGATAAGAGTATAGTTTTTAGCATTACTCATTTATAAACGGCTCGCCTCATGAGTAGTATATTCAGGTCTAGAGTAGGAGAGGACAAATTATCTTATACAATTATTACACCTAATAATCGTGTTATATATTTATAATAAACATACCGATGGACCTTCATGCTATAAGAACATCTCTAGCATATGATTTAAAACCTCTATATTAGTTATATATGAGGCATTTTAGAGTTACAACTAATTATCTTCAACTTATATAAAACATATTTTTTACTACAGTTATTATTGCCAACCCTCGAGCAATTACTGTAGCAAAACTATTTTTATTGTTTCCCTTCCTTTTCTTTTTGGTTATTTTATTGTTTATTGGAATATGGTCCTCTCCATTCAAATGCAATATAGTTAGTATTTTTAAGAGGATTATCATTTTAATTTTTTGTAACAATTTTACCCCTCTAACATACAGTAAATCCTTTTCAAGTGGTACAAAGGAACTTGTAAATATAAAAATATTTTTGTGTTTGTTTGTTTGTTTGTTTTTTTTTTTTTTTTGTCGTATTTTTGTGTTTGGATTGTTTGTTAATTTTTTTTTCTTTTTTGGCAAATCTCTCTCATTTAATAAAACAATTTTTTTTTTTTTTTTTTGTAGAAATGTGAAAAAAAAAACCCTAGATTCAATATAATTTCTAAGTTTGAACTTAATTTGTGGTTTTACATTAAAAAACTTCTATGAAATAAAAAAATTAATCTCCACCGGACAATAAAATGCAAAATTTTCTTATCATTATTATTAATATTAATATTTTTAATTTTGTTACTCGGTGATCTTTTAAGTATTCAATAAAATTATTTAAAAAAGAAGAAGTTAAAGTCTACTTAATCTCCTCAAACTACCACCTCAATAACAATCTACCCCATAAACTATCAATTGCGACAATTTACCTCTCAAACTACTAAAACAATGACAATGTATCCCCAATTTTAATAAAATGACAAAATTACCCTTACTAAAATAAAAACAAAAATATTTTAAAAAAAATTTCAAAATTTTAAGGGTATTTTTGTGTTATTAAAAATTCTATAGGGGTAGTTTCGTCATTTTGCTAGCATTGGGCTTACATTGTCATTGTTTTGATAGTTTTGGAGGTAAATTATCGTAATTCATAGTTTGAAGAATAAATTATCATTGGAATGGTAGTTTGAGGGAGTTAAGTGAACTTTACCCATTATAAAATCCCTTAAAAGGGGCAAGCATAGAAATCACAAACTGTGCCGTTTTGAAGGTATGAGTTCTATGTTTCCCTTAGAGCGCTTATTGTGTCAATAAGATCGTCTCAATTGTCGACAAAGGGCCCCCATATCTTGCCGCTACCGAAAGCATTTTCAAAACGAAGAAATTTCGCCATAACAAGTTGTGTCGAATCTACCTCCTCGGGTCCTTGAAACATGGGCACCTGCTCGTCATCTTCTCCATAAAAAAACAACCAAAGGCGCAGTTTCGCAGTTTGTCGCACAGAGCAAAGTACAGAGGGTTCTGTTTCGTCGGTTTCGGAAAGACTATAGAGGGTTTCGGAAGCCATGGCAGGCGGCTCTTCTGTTGCTTGGCGTAAACTTCTCATTCCCTCTCGTTTCCTCTTCACTCGCCGCATTTCTTCTTCTTCCGGTCTTGGAGCTTTTGATTCTCCACCTGCTGTTTCTTCTCGAAGAGTGGTTGTTACAGGTAACTCTCTCTCCCTCTCTCATACACACGCACACAGAGAAACCCATTAAAGATTGAAGCTTTGTAATTTGATTACATGTGTTTTATGTGTGTATTTTGCATATGCATAGTTACACTTCAAGAGACATAACTGAGCTATAGGTTTAAAGCTTTTTTTTTTTTTTTTTTTTTTTGGGTTTGTTGGTGTAGGTATATACTGTTAATTTTGAACTACATATAGTATTTTTTTATTGTTAAATTTAGGTGCTTATTGCATTTCCAACTACAATTCCATTGTTGGGTATGTTTTGGTATTGAATTTAATGGTCGAGGACTTGGTTTTTGTAGGTTTAGGCATGGTGACTCCGCTTGGTTGTGGAGTGGAAACTACTTGGAAGAGTCTAATAGAAGGAGGATGTGGGATAAGGGCAATAACACCCGAAGATATCAGGATGAATTCCTTTGATAGGGAGACCCAGTTGCATACTTTTGATCAGTTGACATCGAAAGTTGCTGCAATCGTGCCTTGTGGGACTAACCCGGGTGAATTCAATGAGGCATTATGGCTTAATTCTAAGGTAAATGTTCTCCTGTAATTTCTGTTGCATTGTTGCTGATTTTCGCTTTATGTTGATTTTTTTAGTTAGCAGAGTTTTTATCAGTTTAAGAGGCTAAGTTCTGTTCTGCTCTGTTACTTCTAAACGGATCCGCAGTGTGTCGTATTGATGGTGGGATGACTTTATTTAGGATATGAAAAATTACTATAGTAATTATTTTCCTTCGACTTTGTACCTACCTATTCATGCTGGGACTTTTAATGTATTCCCGTGACACTTTTGAGATCTTTTATTTGATCATGATGATAATTCTCAGGAGCATCGATCAATTGCAAGATTTATAGGCTATGCACTATGCGCCGCTGATGAAGCTCTAAAAGATGCAAAATGGTTACCCTCTGAGCAGGAACAAAAGGAAAGAACGGTAAGTAGTCTTCATATGCAAATAATACATGACAATTTTTTCTCCTTTCATTGGTGATATGTCGTTTTTTTTTTACTTGAAGAACACCAGGGAGTCTCTATTGGTGGGGGAATTGGAAGCATCAGTGACATATTGGATGCAGCTCAAATGATTTGCGAAAAGGTTTGTTTGTTACTACACTGTTGTAGTATTTTACAGTTCTTAGATCATGTTTTGTCATCATTAGTTTCTCCTGATAATCTCAATTATAAGCTGGAAAATGGACTAATACTTTCAGAAACAATTAACTTAATGTAATTTTTTTTTTTTAAATGCAGCGCATTCGACGGCTTAGTCCATTTTTCATCCCACGGATATTAATTAACATGGCATCTGGTCATGTGAGTATGAAATATGGATTCCAGGTGCGTAGATAACTTTGATAACTGAAATCTAGTCTTTTTTCTTTTGAGGGGGATGGGGTGTCTGTTTGTCTGAGCTAATGATGACAAAGGGAGCATCATGCTACTGCATCTCCAAGTGGCCAACCAATGCACAGATTACTGTGCCTGAATGGTGCTTCATCTCCCTAAAGAAATCAACTTTCTGAGCTACAGCTATAGTTTTGGTTTCTAGAAAATACATGCAAATTTACTCAATTGCTTGTCACATAGGTGCATTTTCTTGGTTTTTCATGATGAAAGATTGGGACCAACTGATTGAACCTTTGATGAGTTGGCAAAGTTATTGTGTACGATTAAGTTGTAGAACTGATTGTCCTCAACAATCTTATGGAAGCTTATCTGCTTCAGTTTCTCTAACCAATGATATTCCTCTGTAATTTGTAGGATGTATTCAAATGTATTCTTGCAATAAAAGATATCATAGTATAATCTGGTCGTGTTTCTGAATATAGGGACCAAACCATGCTGCAGTGACAGCTTGTGCCACTGGGGCACATTCTATTGGTGATGCCACGAGGATGATTCAGTTTGGAGATTCAGATGTTATGTTGGCTGGAGGCACAGAGTCTAGCATTGATGCTTTATCAATAGCAGGATTTTGCAAGTAATTAATACATAAATTTTATGCCTCATCTAAACCTACATACTGCAGCAATTCCTTTCATGGTGGCTTTGTTAGGATTAGAGGGTGGGGATGAACACAGTGGATTAACCACCTACTATTTTTTCTTTTTTTCTTTCTGTAATTGACATTGAGCCCCAACAATTGAAATAAAAGAGAGGAAAGATCTATTCCTAGCAAGTCCTGGTAAAGCACTTAGGTTTCTTTTTTTGGGTAATGACATTTTATTGCAACATTTCCTGTCAATTCCAGGTCAAGGGCGTTGACGACAAAGTACAATTCTGCTCCGCAGGAAGCTTCACGACCTTTTGATTGTGGCCGAGATGGGTTTGTGTAAGCATATACTCATAGCATCCATGTTCTTTCTTTTTCTTGCATTCTGTCATCATCTAACTTTTACCTTGTACTCAGGATAGGAGAAGGTTCTGGTGTCTTGGTGTTGGAAGTGAGTCTAAACATCTTTTCCTTAAAAATTTAGATTTTTTCTTTTTCTGTTTTTATCCTTATTGGGTGTAATCCTTCACTGCTTTTGCTATTGGATTGGTACTTACCTTTTTTTTTTTTTTTCTTAATAAAGGAACTCGAGCATGCCAAAAAACGAGGAGCAAAAATTTATGCTGAGGTTCGTGGCTATGGGATGTCAGGTTGTTTATCATGAATGTAATAACTTGTGAATATATCATGGTGCTTTCGTAATAGTGGTTTCTGACGATAATGATGTGGGTTTAGGTGATGCATATCACATTACTCAGCCACATGCTAATGGAAGAGGTGCTGTTCTAGCCATGAGTTGTGCCTTAGAACAGGTATTGAGTTAATTGATTGCTCCTTACAGTTTTATCGATCCTACATTAACTGTTAGCATGTAAGTGACATTCGTGCTTATGCATATAATGTCATTAGCAAAGGTGTGCAGGTGGTATCGGTAGATGAAAATATATCGTACCTAATCAACAAATTTGATGCCTACAATTGATTCACATGATAGTTTTAACCATCAAAATCTCATGCAATCAATTTAACAGGAGAAAACAGAAAATTAAAACGGTGGGTTCATGGTCATAGTGGTTGGAGGGCTAAATTTTGCAAACAACTTCATTGCCGTTTCATTGTTTCCATTTTGCCATCTTCTTGGTATTGCACTTGAAAATGGTTCTTTTCTAGGCTTGATCAAATAAGCGTCCTCAACAAAAAATGCTTCTGATTCAAGTTAGCTATTTTTTCAGCATGCATTAAAAGATTGTTGTAGTTTATATATATATATAAATGATTGTTGTAGTTTGTTATAATGTTCTCACTTTTTGATGACTTGCAGTCCGGGCTTCATCCTAACCAGGTGGATTATGTAAATGCTCATGCTACATCTACACCTTTGGGTAAATCATTTCGACCTATGCAACTTGCTGCACTCTAATTCTGTAAAGCTTGATTAGAATGTTATTTGCTGAAACTGATGCATAATGTGGCTCATATTGCTGAAAATCTCTTATTCAGGTGATGCGATAGAAGCCAATGCTATCAAAACCATGTTCTCAGAACATGCGACATCAGGTGCTTTGGCCCTATCCTCAACAAAGGTAAATATAGATACTTCAAACCAGATTGATACTTTTAGAAGGATAAGAATGCACATCTTTAACTGCCAAATTTTACAGGGAAGTATAACCCAAACATGATATTCACCCATCTTGTAGATTGATTGTCTTCAGAATGATGGCTGGCCTTCATAAACCCAGTTTCATCCTGCCATGGCCCCAGAGGAGTTACATACTCTGGTGATGATCATAGATTTAGGAAACCTTCACTACCACATAAGAGTCTTTGCATCCCTTACCGAATGAATTTTCTAATAGTTTCTAGCTTTCCAATAAGATTGTTCGCGTAATAAGCCAGTGATAATTTTTCTGAGGGAATCTTCCTTTGCCTAAATATATACTCTCTGTTGCAAGTTCAGAATTTGGTAGTTTCTGACATCCTCACCTATGGATTATACAGTTCTGAGATAAAAATCTTTTTGTCTGTTGTGGTGCCATGCATACCAATACATAATATAATACATTATTATATTGTTATTTAGCTTTCTTACTGACTGGCTATTTTATTTTGGTGGTTTTGTGTAATTACAATAATATTCAGGGTGCCATAGGTCATCTCCTTGGAGCAGCTGGAGCTGTTGAAGCAATTTTTGCAGTTTTGGCCATACACCACGTGAGTAATTGCGGTTTGCTCCCTGTATAATTGAAGTGGAAACTGTTTTTTCTATCGCATGCTTTCCTGATTGATACTATAGAGCTTCCCGGAAAACTAATGATGATCAGGGAAATAAGGTTGCTTGCATGAACATCAAATCAGATGATCCAAGACAAATTTTATTTCCCCAAATATTTTTTTTACTGCATTTTGCATGGATAAATGAAACAATTCATGGTTTTATAGTACTTGAAAAAAGAAAAGATTTGTGGAGATTTCCTCAAATACCTTCAACTTATAATACATTAGTTCTAGCTTTCTTAACATGCAACTTGGTTATCAGCTTTTGCTCTCCGCAATCATGACTAAATAGCTGTGTTCCTTTGCAGGGAGCTGCACCATTAACGCTCAATCTTACTAAACCAGATCCCATATTTAACGATGCTTTCAAGCCTTTGACTTCTTCAAAGAAAATGCCAATTAGAGCAGCTTTGTCAAACTCTTTTGGCTTTGGAGGAACAAATGCATCCCTGCTGTTCACTTCTGCAGCATAGAACAGATCGATTGATTACATTTTATTGCTTGGAACTTCTGGAGATTTGAATCATGGGTGTTTTTCACCGAATACTGAGTGCATCCACCACTTTCAAAGCCACAGCTCGGGTCATTATGGCAGAGCTTTTTTACCCTTTTTTTTCCTCGCTTTTTCTGTATCTTTGATATTGTTGCAGTATTATTTTTTTCTGTTTTAGAGGGGGTCATGGTTTTAGGAATTTTGACAGGTTGATTGATTGAGCTTGGTAGTGTAGACGAGAGGTTTGGAGGGAAAAGTATAAACAGACTTATATATATTAATTTTTTTTTTCAATAAATAATTCATTTCATTGATAAGTGCAGAGGAGCTCAACCCTATTACACACTTTATATACAATAAGAGCCTCCCTTACATGCTAAAAGAACAAAAATCCTCAAATCCAGGAAAGTCAGAGGATTGAGAAATGTTATACTTCCTTGTCTAACTAAAAAACGATTTGACCAGGATGTTCTTGAGCTCTTTCTTCATCTTATTACGCAAACACTCCTGTAGTGGCATCTCGATACTTCATCAAGATAATGAGGTATCAGAATGTGGAAATGGACATTCATAATTGTTGTAGTGCATCACATCCCATGTCACTGTTTTTTCAGTTTAAAAGTTTAGTAAGATACATATATTTTTCATATAGGAAAAATTACAGCGTTTTTCAATTTGAACATCAAAGTTTCAATTTTTGCAATCTATCCCCATAAAGTTCTAATTTTTTTTTTCAATTTGACCAATATCATCCCAAAATTTCCATATTGCCCATAATTTTTATTTTTTATTTTTTTATTTTTTATGAAAACGAAACAAATTTGAGGGTGCAAAAATGACCAGATGACCAAAGAGCCACCCCGAATTTTTTTTTTTTTTATAAAAAATAAAAATTAGGGGTAATATGAGAAAGTTTTGGATAAAATTGTTCAAATTGCAAAAATTTGAAACTTTGGAGGGTAGATTGCAAAAATTGAAACTTTGGTGTTCGAATTGAAAAACGCTGTCAACTTTGAGGGGGTAAACTGTAATTTTCCCTTTCATATAAGTAAACGGATCCGTTAAAAGCCAACTGGCACACCCAAAGTAAACATGAAGTATATTTGAAACAAACAGAAAAAGAAAATAGATCATAAAAGTTATGAAGTCAAGAAAACAATCATAAGCAGCTATCCACTAAATAGAAAATTTTGCAATACCGACAGTAACAAGGCACATTATGAAATGGATTCTCACTAGCAACTAGCAACACAAGAATAAGTTACAAACTAATTACATCTCAATTAAAACATTAATCCTCTCTCTCTCTCTCTCTCTCTCTAGGTGACAACCTTTGCTAACATATAAAAATTGAACCCTGGGATGGAATCTAAGAGTACATTGATTTGAAACCTTCCGTAAGAGGAACCACCTTTGCTGACACCTTGGACTGCAACTTCGATACAGCTTGACGGATGTCCTGCAATTAACAGCGATAGACAATTACTCAATATGACTTGTGAAGAGAAAGGAGCAAGGACAAAGGGTCATCCCTGCAAAATGAAACTCTTCCTAAAAATCAAGCATGTGCTACTCATGCAAGTGAGTTTCAGCTCATGCAAACTTTCCCTTAGGGCCACACTCCTGGTGTAAAAGTCAACGATTTACCTTGATCCATGTAGGGAAATTTATAAGGGTGCGGTGCACGGGTCCGAAGTTTAATCTACAGGGGTGGGTCCGAAGGGCCCTGACTTGTCGAGGTTCCCCGTTATAAAAAAAATAAAAATAAATAAAAATAAAAAACCCAGTCTGCAACGTTCTTGTGGGCAATGCTGGAAAATATACCTCTTTTAATTAAACTTGACCTGAGGACAAGTAGTTCTTAAGAGTTTCTACTAGCCTCCAATGTTCAGAAAACCCGAAAGCCCAGTTTCTTTTAAATGGAACTACTTGCCAGTTTCATCCTACCATCTATTCAAAAAGGACAACTTGGTAAAAGACCTTGATCATCAAATGATTCAGGACCATCTTATTTTACCCTATTCTGTTTTTAAAGTAATCAAAATATCCTTAAATGTCTAAGGCATCTCTTGGTACACAAGAAGTATACAAGAAAAAACACCTAACTAGTAGGAGCAAAAAGAAAAACAAGGGATGCAAAACCCTATTCTTTTAGGTGGCTAAAGTTTCTCAAAAATTAGGAATTGATTTCAGCATAATCCTGTCAACATGCCTTTCTTAGATGCAGGAAACCCCTGCTACAGCAAATCGCTAAGTATTGTATGGAACTTCAACAATTACATGCTGATAGAGTAATTACACATTGCCATTACTATCAAACAGTGTCAGACAGTTTTGTGGAAATAAATAATTACCTCTATACTGTAGCGGGAAGAGAAATGAGTCAATAAAACTGCTTTATTTCTAATCCACTGCGCATGTTCAATAATCTGCAGTTCCAACAGAATCCCACTTCAGTAAACCAAATTAGTTTGATAAAATATTCGGTGAAGTCATACTTAAATAACCAAAGAGGTTATTTAGATAAGAATGGAGGACGGCAAGAAGTGGGTGAATCAGCTGGATGGGATTCATACCTTGGGTATAATGACAAAAAGATAATCTAGATAAATCAATGCATTGGGTCATATCAACCATCTGATTTTCTCTTGGGTCATTCCAAAGTAGCTTTAGCTGCTAAAAGCTATCATATGATACAATGGGTTATACAAACAAGCTATGCATGCTCACCCCAAGTGTAAAAAAGTTGAAAAAAACTATGATTCTTCCTTTCTGGTGTTTGTGCTCACCAATTAAGACCTCCCTCCCTTTCCGGATTCAAGATATGCGACAAAAGTTATAAAGTCCCATGGGAAGTCAAAATGAAATTCTCTATCTTGACATACCTCAAATAAGTGTGTATGACCATGTTGTCGCATATCTTGAATCCCTCCCTTTCCGGATTCAAGATATGCGACAAAAGTTATAAAGTCCCATGGGAAGTCAAAATGAAATTCTCTATCTTGACATACCTCAAATAAGTGTGTATGACCATGTTGTCGTGCCTGCTCAATGCTGAACCCTTCATCTAGAAAAGTTGCCTGTTAAAAAAGCTTCATTCATCAGACATGGCATTAAACCAGAATCTCAATGAATGATATAAAATCAAGAACATTAATTTAAGCTGCATGGCTTAGTGAAATCTGCATCAAGCATCTGAAAATTCTTAGGCAAAACCATATCTCTTCTATTACATCCTTTGGCATCAAATAACTAGGGTTGAGCATATTCCATTTTGAATAGACAATCACAAACTTTGGATACAAGCTACTGAAACTAGAACATCAAGAGAGCTGGTAGAAACTGTGTATTAATCTATGATTTTGTATTTTTTCTTTTTTTTTGATAAGTTATTCTATGACTTTGTATATGTATGGATTAAAAAAAATAAGGCTTTTTACCAGTGGGCAGTCAGCATTTTGAAGGGCAGCCATGCAAAGACTTGGAACTGACCACCAAAGAGGAAAATCATATACATCCACTCTAAAGCACTTTTTTAGTACTGTCCATGTAGCATGGAACGAGTTCCAGTTTTCAGGAGCACAATGGCCTAATTTTAGTTATAAAAACTCTAATTCTACTAAAAATAAAAAGGTCAATAGAGAAACTCATTTTTATCACATGGGATGTCGTACAGCAGAATCTCATGAAGAATTTTGGCTTATCATACATCTAACTTTTGCAGTTTATATTCATGGTTAACAATAAGTTGAAAATGTATAGCAGGTTTGCCTCTAAAAATGAATAAGGCTTTATTCTCTTGACACAAAGAGCACACCCACAAACTTCCATGATGTAAACAGCGACAAGCAACTTCATAAGGAGTTTATTTACTTCATACCTCAGTTATAAGAACTTTTGCCCTCAACGCATCAGCATTGCGTGGATCAAGCATATAATCTGACGTTGTATCGCCTGTGAAGGCCACCTCTGGTGACAATACAATGTCTGTAATCTGAAGAAGAAGAGTTCAAGTCAAACATAGGCTATGTAACAGAAGATTAGAGCAAAACTATATCGCAGAAATTACAAACCTCAACACCAGACTTCTTCAGTTTCTCAATTTGTCTGCCTTTCATACGACTATACTGCATCTTCAGCTTTTTCCTAACTGAGTAGATCACGTAACCCTGAAAAAACCAAGTAACACCATATTACAGACTCTGAGCAGTCCTACATGGCAAACAGTTGATATTGTAGAGCGTATATATCATTAATAATCTATATCAATGTCTCAACCCAAGCCCAAGGTTCTGTAGCACAGCAATTTAACACAAGGCACATGTTCAGTGCTGCATAATCTGCTAACAAGTCAAAAAATAGGCATAACTACGGAGACTTTAACTTTTTAAAATCGTAATAGAAAGATTTACCACCGTCCATTTCCTGGCATCTCTTAAAAATAATTTCAGTCACCAATAATGACAAAAACATCAGGCCATGCAATCTATGCGGCCCAAAAGTTTAACATGCTATTGAAACTAAGAATCTTCTTGTGGAAGTAATGTATACCAAACTGCCACAACCAACAATCTCAGTACGTCTAATCAAATACTTTTTCCTTCTGGAAAATTGTACATAATAATAAGAGGAATCATTAGATGAAGATCACCTGGCTCGGTATGACATGCTGAGTTCTAAATGCTCGGACAACAAGGTTATTCCGCAATTCATATGTATCCCCTGAAGGCATCTTAATAAATTATTTTCAGCAAAAAGATACAAACTCATAACACAGACAAACAAGTAGACTGCTGCTGCATACCTACATCCAATGCAACCAAATCAAGGTTTAGTTCCACTTTGCCCATGGCTCTGTGAATTTCAAAAAGCTTCTCAACATCATCTTTGATGCAAGGAGGTACAAATACTGTCGGAGGCGTCAAGTTGTACAAACCACGACTGGCTACATACATTGGAAGCCCACCCTGAGTTGGTAAATATAGAAAGTACATATGGATCAGAACATTAGTCATCAGAATAGACTCCACATCGAGCTGAACTCACTTTTATTTCAACAAATGAAAAAGTGAACACCGCTCCAAACTCAATCTAAATTTGGTTGGGAAGCACAAAAATTTAACTAATTCCAGGAATAGTTCAAACTCTAATGTCCCCTGTCTATAACGTCCAAATCATGGGCTAACCACATGCATTTATATTCACACCAACATATTCAAATTCAACAGCTCAAAACAGCAATCTAATAAAAAAAAGAAAACAAAATGAAACCTCCATGATTATCCTCAACGCGTAAAAACCATAAAGACCCATGTTTACCATGATGATTTCATTTAATCATCACCCAAAAATTAGAGTAAAGAACACACTCTTTTCCTACCACTAATCCAAATTATGAACAAATGAGGCAAAATCAATAATGGGTATTATTCCAAAACATAAATATCAATAATGCTTAAAAACCATAAAAATCCATGTTTACAATGGTGATTTCTTTCAATTATGGCCCACAAAAGACACACACACACACACAAAAAAAAAAAAAAAAAAAAAAACATAATTTTTCCATTACTAATACCAAATTATCCACAAATAAGGCTGAATCAATAATGGGCGTTCTTCCAAAACATAAATATCTCCATCCAAAACATAAACATCAATAATGGTTACTCAACAGGTAAAAAAGTAGAGGAGCTCACAATGTGATCAAGATGAGCATGAGTGATAAAAACAAAGTTTTGCTGAATGGCGCGTGAGGGGCACCGGCCAATATCGAAAGCACACTTCAACTCCGGAACTATAACACAAGTCTCATGGCCACCAATGGAAACTCCCTCAATCGTATACCCTTCCAAGTCCACACCTTTTCTGAGAACTTGAGCCCTGGCTTTCCTGTACTCCTCTTCTTCTCTTATAGCTTGACCTATTGTAGACAAATACCCCGACCCTTTGACGGAATAAACCGGACCTACATGGTTTTGCAGAGAGAGGGGACTGTGGTGGTGTTGTGGTGGTGGGGGTTTTGGTGAAATGGGGTGGTGGGGTGGGAAAATTAGCGGTGTTTTGAAGGGTGAAATGGTCAGAGATGTTTGCATATTTGGGTGTTGGGAGTGTGAGTGAGAGTGAAGCACATAAGAGAGGATTTTTGAGAGGTTTTTCAGTGTGTGGTGTGTCTGTTTGTCCGTGGAGGGAACAAAAGCTGAGAGAGATAGACACCTCCGTTTTCCGAGGAGAAAAGCTGTTGCGAGGGCGTTTCAATTGTGGAATGTATTTGTCCTTGCAAAATATAAACGGCAAGACGTTTGCTATCTAAGATGATAGATAAACAATTATATAAGTCAACTTCATTAGACTAATTTAATTAAATAGGCATGACTCTTTAATTATAACCCGCTAATTCTCTGTTGGGTTCATGCCGAATTTGTGAGTCATATAAAAAAAATTTATATCTAAAATGTCGGGTTTGGATCATGTCGATGCATTTGCATAAGACTATACATGACAAACTTAACACAACCCATTTAATTAAATGCATCATATCATTTAATCCTGACTCGCTAAATTTGTGTTGGATCCGTGGGTGTGTAAAAAATTGACAACTTTAACCTTTGTCATAAGAATCAATATTTCTTAAAATTTGCAGTCGAGTTTGAAGATATTTCCTGATATCATATTAAATTGTCATTTATCTTAAGAAGTTTATAGAAAATGATAAATTTAATTATTCAATTAATATTTTAATAAAAAATTTGGTTTTATTTTAATGTTTTTTAAATGCACCAAAACAGTGCAAAATTATAATATCAAATACAATAATCTTTTAGAACTATTTCTGAAGATTTTATGTCTAAGAACAATTTTTTTATTTTCTAATTAGATTATATATACATGACAATTCTCTCGAAGGTCAAATAATTAGATTTTAGGGGTTTGGCCCTTTGGGTTCTTCTATCAACTTTTTGGCAAGATAAACAGCAAGCCACCATCCATTTTTTTTTTTTTTTTTTACCTTCCTTTTGGCCAATGTCTCTTCCATCTTCTATAACACCACATTGTTTATGGCATTTTTGCCAGCAATGATAACGGCGATCAATAGCAAGCTGTTTTAAGCATTTTCCTATAAAAGCAATATTTTTTTGGGGTCCACTGAAAGCTCATGAGACCTTTCGATTTTATGACATCTTGGAATGACGAATTTTTGCAAATCAGACCAAAAACTTCAAAAGGGGGCGGATCCAAGGTTGAGGGTAGCTGATTTAGGCTGAAATCGAGCATTCTATGATGGAAGAAGGGTTGAAAGCGTTGCAAGACAGAAATAAGGCTTCAATAGAGGCGGATAGGATCTCCAAGGAGACGCATAGAGCCTTTGATGAGGCGGAAAATGGAGGGGGAAGAAGAAGGGGGGAAAGGGGGCGGATGAGGGAGTCGTAACTCCCTCACCCTAGGCTGCCGGAGAAACAAAGGGGAAGGGTTGGAGATTTTTTGTGGGGAGAGAGAAAGAGAGCTTTTTTGCTTCCTCCTTACTAAAGTACAAAATGTTCTTGTAAATCATGGACAATAGCAAGTATAAATGTTATTGTAAATCATGGGCAATACCAAGTATATAAGTAGTAATTTCTAATCTAGAGATTGATATTTTGAAGTGAACTGATAAAAACACCTTTACTGCCATTTTACAGAATCGTACATGAGATTTTCACCTCACACAGCTCCTTATCTTACCGGAACTAATTCAATCACGTTTTCATTCGTTTAGGTTTTGGGTTCATATTGCAACACTCAATAATATTTAATGTCTTGTAAGCTTTAGACCAAACATGCCTAAAGCCACTTCTTGTAGCATTTTCTTTCCAAAGCAACAATTCCCCATCCTGTTATCCAAACAATAACCTTGGTTTACTGAAACAAAAAAGGCTTATAGCTCCCTTTAGACCATCATGCAAACTTGAACTTTCAAGACCTTACTGCTTTTTCTTTGACAATTACAATTTGGTTTAGCAGTTTAAAAACATGCAATTTGCAAAAATAGCGATTTCAAATCGTAATTAATGAAAGTGCAATTTTTTTTTACACCCATAGGTGGCTGTAGATTACTTGATACACAATTCTTGCAGGTGGGGTCGTGTATCCGGAGTTTACTCCCTAGGAATGGATCTGAAGGACCAGAAGAAAAAAAATGATCTGAACTGTGCATGCTCATTATACAGTGAGATCTACTGTTAAAAGGGTTCTGTTGTACAATGAATACATCCAAGTGGTGAAAGATTCAACCTGAAAAACACATCAAACAACATATACAAATGGGGGGAAACTGATTCTTGCTTCCC
Source organism: Corylus avellana (assembly GCF_965113065.1). Classification (NCBI taxonomy): domain Eukaryota; kingdom Viridiplantae; phylum Streptophyta; class Magnoliopsida; order Fagales; family Betulaceae; genus Corylus; species Corylus avellana. Next base: position 1,696,557 of record NC_142494.1, on the reverse strand, counting down.
TTTCCTATAAACATTTTCAGACATCTAATAAGGGTAACCTACGTTTATCTACCAAATGGGTTAGAAGCTGACTAAAATTGTTTGATTCTTTATATGCTACATCGCCACAAACGATAATTCTTGAATCTGAACAAATAATCAAAGCATTGTGAAGGGTGAAACCGTGGATGATCGGCAAAGGAAATCCTTTTCCAAGGTGTGAGTTTGCATATGGCAAGAACACAGTTTGAATTATTGTCCACATCACAGGCTGCAACAGAAGAGGACTTTGAGCCTTTTATTAATAAAGAAGCAAATATATATAAACTCAATGTTTAAGAGTACCTGAATTAAATATAACCGCAGATTCCCAATATTGCTCCACTTCAATGACATTGTGAAGTCATTTAGTTTCACACTGCCAGCAAGGTTATTTCCTGCAATTTTAACTAAACCTGAAGCACGAATTACCTGCTCCAACACAAAGCAACAGAACAATTCTGATCATGAATATGAAAATTATGGCCCAACCAAAAAGAGAGGAACATCACATTCTTCATATTCATCTTTAAAAGACAAAAAGGGTGGGGAGGAGGTTTGGTGGAGAAAAACACCATCTCAAGTTGCACAGCTTTGGAAAAGGAACTAAAATGATACACGTGAATAAGAAAAGAAAGGGCAAAAAAGAAAAAGACAATATCATATATTATGGAGGTAATCTAGTATATAACATGCATACACTATGCATTGTGGATACCCTGAATATTAGGGAGTAACTGCTACTTAATCTGATAATGTAGTAAAAATATTGCCTAAGATGTATAATTAATGTTTTGACTAATTACTACCGTTGATATTGTCAGTTATACAGAAATAGCCAGATGTCCATCAGCACTCTCCAAAGCTGTGCCATACTTGTCTCACCAACCAATGCAACCCCATGTTTAGGCCCGCCCTTTCATCATTATCAAATTGATAATGATTATGTAATATTCAAGCATTACAGAATGATGGAGAAAGAAAAGCAATTGGGATACAATAGAAATATCATCCAAGAATAAGACTAGGGAAATAGAATGAAAGAACAACATAATACAAACAGAGTGAAGAGTAAAGATAATCCAAATTATTATTTCACCCATCAATAAGCTTACCAATGAGATGCATGCAACTGGTATTACTTCGCTTGAATCCAAAACGTCAATTATCAAGTCTACGTTAACAGTAGCATCAATATCATTCTCTGCAATCCTTATGGCAGGAGGAGAAGAAAAAGAAATATTCAAATTCATAGGGTCATTAGGGTATTTCTTGTACAGTTGGGGAATAATGAATCTCCATCCAGCAGTATTCAAAAGAGACTGATCTGGTATTTTGTCCACAATCCATCGCATAAACGTTGCCTAACCAGAGAAACAAATCATTTATTAATCAATATGAGAATAACATCTGGAACAACAACAATAGTAGTAATAGCAGCAATATTGCTATTACCATTAATACAGATTTAATACATACAGGAAAGAAGGATACTACAATATAGCATATACGCTAAAAATATGGTTACTCATTTCAGAAATATAAACAAGAATCTTAATGAAGGGTCCTGAAAAAAGAAAAGAAAAGAAATCTTTGCAAAAGTTGAAGACTTACATTATAGTACAAGAATGATGCTGAGTTAAAGACAGCCTCGTCTAATGAAATTCCAAGCATTTTAGATGAATCTGGGCAGAACACCGAAGGTTGTGTATTTGCAGACCGATACTTAGGGACTAGATCTCTTTTTCTTTCTGTGAATAACCCATTGATCTCAAATCCAATGGAAGAATTACTCAATGAAGGGTCTTTTACAAAAGTTACATTCAGAGAAGCATTGTCATCCACTGGAATTTCTTTTGGAAGAGCTTGCAGAAAGGAGTCGAGCTTCAAAATCCCTTCTTCAAGTTTCTTAGTAATAGCATTTTCCACTGCAGACCCTATTTGATCTTCAAAGGCATCAATCATCCTGCCACATGACAATAATAAAGTGTTAAAAAACGTGAAATAATCAGATGATCCTGGTTTTTGTCTGGAAGCTATGCAAAGCAAAGGAATTGGCAAAGGATGTTTGAATTTTTCCCCTTTTCCGGTAAGTGAGTGCGCCCCAAGGGAAGGGGGAAGGGGATAGCCAAATTCCTCAGCTTCATGAGGCCAAAGGATGTTTGGAATAAAAAGGAGTAACAATATCCATTATAACCATAATAGTGATGAAGCACATAATAGAGAGACACAAATAAAGAAAAGGAAATAAGAAAAGAAATAACGAAGAAAGAAGCCTTCTAACCTGCTTGTATAGAGCAAGGACGGCACTCAACCCTAACTTTAGTTAAAACTTTAAGGCAGCTGTTTCCAAAGTATTGCTTTTGGAAAATTAAGGGGGAATGGAGGATGATTTGTAACTTCTACATATTTGCATGAGGAAACAGTGTTTTCAACTACGGGCCATATTGAGAATTTTGACATCTGGGACTATCAAGTTAAACCATCAGCTTTTCAAATTATAGAAAACTGATTTCAGGGACAAACCTGCCTGTCTATTAAAGTTTGTGAAAGAAGAGATCATATGCAGGCGCCAGATAAACAGGCAACACTAATGAACAGCTAGAACTAACACTGCTGGGATGAGTAGTTGTTTGACGATTTAATCATTATGAATGAGGATCAATTGATTGCACAAATAAGAATGGTGGGTACTACTGGAACTGAAGTTGGAAAAAAAAGAAAAAAATATAGGATTGGTCAAGGTTATTAGAGAGCAGAAATCTCTTCATGCATGGTGGCAACGTAGTGTGGATTCTTCCAAGCTGGTTGAGACTGGTGGGTTCCTTCTCTTTGGAATCAGTAGACACTTATCTTATTATTTAGAGGAAATGCTAGAATACGCAAAAATTGCAATGTAAACATTACTACTAGATGATTGGAAAGAAAAACTACCAGCCTCTAGTACACAACGAGGAAAATTACCAACTGTCAAACAAAAAACCAAAACAACTAGGGCAAATATCATACAGCAGTGCCTGATGATAAAATTGAGTTACATTATATTACATACCCTTGATAGAGCCAAGATGCTCCGCCATCCAATTTTATTGAAATATCTCTAACATAACAACCACATTCCATAAGGGATAGCTTCAGAGTTCCTTCATCATTCTCCAAGCCTAAAGTAAGCCCCACTTCCAAGCCTTCAACCTTACCCAGGATAAGCATTCATCAAATTCCTTATTTAATGGACACATGAGAAATGAGCAAACAAAGACAAAAGAGAAACCAGACAAGCTCTAACGGGCGTATGAAGATCATGCTTTTCGTTTTTTAATATAAAAAAAAGCAAACCTGGATAAAGGAGGAGGGTTGTGGTGATATGTTGACCATCAATTTCAAAACAAATTGTATCTTATGAACATGAATCCAAAGATGAACTCCCTAAGATAACCGAATTCAGGGGGAAAAAGAGTAACAAGTAATATAGCAACCATATCTTTCAAATTAACAGACAAGTCTTACAACCCAAACTTAAAGCAATACAAAGGCATCCCCTTTATGTAAAAACTGCTTAAGAACAAGCCTTCAAACCGCATAAATACTGCATAACAACAATTACTATAGGAAATAACAGTTTATCCTCAGATTCCAGGTAGTTGCCACGATGATGAAAACGGTAAAATTACCCAGTGCTGGTCCGGTCTAACTGGAGCTATTTCCAAGACGATAACCAAAGTGAAATTTCTTAATGATTCCAACTATACAACACACAATAAAGCAACTAAGTTCCATTCAAAGCACATTCTATGAATCAAACCAAATTGCATACTGTAAAAGATTTTCATGAAATCAACCCATCAGCAATAGAGACTTCTCTCCGTGTCTGACAAAACCAAGCCAACAATAAACTAGATAAAACCAGCTAAACCATACCTATAAAATCCAGTGAGACCACCCCAACAAACGAACACAACAACAAAAAGAAGCACACCCTAATGCTATAAAATCATACTCTAATTGCGTAGTATCCCAAGCAATTTTCTCGGTTTAATCAACCAGTCAAACCAATCATACGTAGGAAACACTACGAAGCTACTCAATTCCCATTTGAACATACCAAATAAACAAAATCCAATTTTCAAATCCAGAAATTTGCATAAAATTCAACTATAATTCTGAAAAATTATGCTAAGCCTGAATGTAAGCACAATAAAGATGCCAAACCCCCATTCAAACACGCCCAATCAACACATATCCAATTGCATACACTCAAAAGTTTGCAACAAACTCCAACAATAAGCCATACCTGAACAGAAGCACTCCCTGTATCCGAAATCTCAACCGGCGCAAGCCAAGTACTGTAAGAATAATACCAATTCATACTCAAATTACAAGTAGCTCCTGACACGATAATCACAATTCCAGCATCGCCAGGCTTAACATACGACTCCGAAACATCAATTTCGTATATTTTAGTGTCCGAGAGGACCATATGAACGCTACCCACAAAAGGGATTCTCACAGATTTTTCAATCTTGGGTAGTTTCAGTGGGATTATAGAAGAAACGGCCTTGTCCACGAGCAAGTCTTTGAGAAAATCTAGGCCTTGTCGGGAGAGGACTACGGAGGTGAAGGCTTGGTCCGTGGGTTCGAGAAGGGAATGCGCGGGAACGAAGAAAGAGGCTATTAGGATGAAGAGAACAGTGGGTGCCATTGGGGGGTCCTTGCGAAACTTTGATGGCTTTGGGTTTGTTCGGATTTGGAACAGGGGGAAGATAAAAACAGATTTGGTGTGGACGAACTCCCAGGTGAAATGACTCCCTAGTGAAATGTCAAAAATGCCAACTAGTTGTCTTTTTTGATTAAATATTATAAACTTTACTTTCACTTAACACTTTAAAATATTTTATTTTTATTAACTTCCAATGGAAATAATTAACTCAATAAACTCTGTCTTTCTCTCTCTCTCTCTCTACACTTTTGATCTAATTTAATAAGTTGGTTTGGTTGAGAGATTTGAAAAAACAACAATTTAAAAATAAACATTATGAAAACGTTATTTTTAAAAACACAATTTATGTAAAATTTTGTAAAATAATAATTTTTAAAAGCACAGCTAATCAAAACCGTGAACTTAACACAAAAAGTTACAATGTTAACGTAAATTACTAAATTGGTTGAATTCGAGTTGACGTATATAATCTTATACCTTATATCTCAATGGGACATGATTCTTTCCACTTTATTTGAATTTGATAATATTCAGTTAATTATATTGGAGATGTATTTTTGTCTGTTCACTTTTCGAGAGGACAAAAATATCCTTCAAATATAATTAACGAGATATTAGCTAGTTCAAATGAACTGGAAAGGACCTAATTCATGTCTCCATACAATTTATACCCAATACGATACATTTATAGTTCTAAATTATTAACACAACCCACAAATTCAATATAAACTCAACACAAAATTAATAAATTAGGATTGAAGAAACGGATACATTTAATTAAATATGTTGAATTAATAAAAAGCACAAATTAAATACGACCCAAACTCAGCCCGCTATTACAAATTAAAACCTAAGTTCGATAAAATTACAACCTAAATTTAGATCCATGTAAGTTCCTTTCCAACAAAGTTTTTTCATCCAAATGCCAAATATGCCCCTCCTTTTCTTGGGAAGGTTGGTCAATGAGGTTCGCGTATTGAATACCCTCTTCTGCGGCTGCAGAGAGGAGCGAAAATGGCGTTACAGGCTGGGGTTTCAACCTCCAAGGTTCTCATCCTTGTCGGAGCAGGTCACTTTTTCTTTGGAGCTCTTTAATTTTCGGTCACTGTTTTAATTTAATATGATTAATTTCTAAAACCTTCACTATTATGTAATTTAAATTATTCGTTAGGGTAAATTGCAATTCTTATTCCAAAACTGATGCTATTGTTGTTGTTGTTGTTGTGTGATTTAGGTTTGACGGGTTCGGTTGTTTTGAGGAGCGGGCGACTGTCGGATCTCATAGCACAGCTTCAGGAATTGCTGAAGGGTGTGAATGAAGCTGAGGCCTCGCCTCTCAAGTATGATACTGCAGTTCTTGCAGCTCAGGTATCCAAAAACTAGTAACTTTCAATTAATTAATGGGTTCTAACTCAATTGCCAATGTGTTGGGTTTAAATGCTTTCGTGGTTAAAGTGATTTTTGTAATTTTTGTAATTTTTTTTGAACTTCATTAAAAAGCACAAGTGCGTAATCAATATACAAGAGAAACACCTAACCAGAAGAAAAGAAAAGATATATTCATCTTTTACGCAAAGGGTGGTGATTAGTGTGTTATGGTCATATGCTTGTGTGCGCTTATCCTGAATGCTTTAGTTAGTTATGCTAAGGTAAAATCAAATTAATGAGCTATAGATCGAATAGTTCTTCCTTTCTAGTTTCTGCATATAGAATGGGACAAAGAGAATGTGAAGTTGGGGGGTTTGAGTGTTGCATGTGTAACTTAGCATTAATGTTAAATCCCCATTTATCTCAGAAACTTTAAGTTGTAATGAAATTTTAAATTTTAATCATTTAATCAATATTCGAACACTCTTATCTCTTAACAAGTGAGGTTTAATACATGGAAATATTTAATTTAAATTGGGGCTAGACTATTGAGTTAGGGATTGAATTTAGATCCCCTATTTTGATATCATGTCAAATCACCACTTATTCCAAAATTTAAACTGATAGGAAATTGTGTATTTAATCATTTAATTAATATTCTACCAAATAACAAAAAGTTATTGAATCTTGTCAGGTTTAAAATGCTTGAATAGTTAAGTGATATGTGTATATTCATCTTTAGTTTGTTATGCTCATATGCTTGTGAGCTCTCTTAGCTCAAATGCTTTAGTTCGTTATGTTAACGTATTTAAAATTAACGAGCTCTAATTCAAATGTTACTGTATACATTTGTAACTTGCCAATAAAAATAATTTCCCAATTGCCGTTAGTTTTATATACTTTAATAGTTGAGTGATTTATGTATATTCATCTTCGCAAAGGTGGTGTTTAGTCTGTTATATTCATAGCTTGTGTGCTCCTACTTCAAATGCTTTAGTTAGTTATGCTAAGGTATTTCAAATTAATTAGCTCTAATAAAAATATCTCTCCCTCTCCGCTCATAAGAATGGGATGGAGAGTGTGTAAGGTTGCGGATTTATATATTACTGGGTGCACATGTAATTTACCAACAAAAAAGTAGTTCCTGAATGCCATTGGGTTAAAATGCTTTAATAGGTAAGTGGTCTATATATATTCATCTTCACAAAGGGTGGTGTTTAGTTATTTGTGCTCATATGCTTGTGCCTTAATCTTCAGATTCGGCAACTGGCTCAAGAGATCAGGGAGTTAGCTGTGTCCCGTCCGGTAACCATCTTTAATGGGAATTCGGCATCAAGTGGTATGTAGATTAAGTTCTATTCCTATTCTGTCTTCTTTCTTTGAGAAATGTGGATTCAGTATGGTTGATTGGGCATGCTTCATTGTTCTCTTCATTTACTCTTTAGTTGAATCATATTTTCTGATTAAAAAAAATAAAAATTCAAATCAACTAATTATAGTTTTTTCCCTTTTCATTTTAATAATGATTATCTCTGCTTCCCAATTGTCTATGTGTTGGAACTCCTTGGTAATTCTCTACTACCTTGGTTCAGTTTTTCTTGTTTAATATTTATCATAACTTTCGATATTATGTTCAGCATTATTAAACAGGCATAGTTTTTTTGTTAGAGGAGGTTAACTATAAAGAGATGCTTACATGTTTTGATGTGCACACAGGGAGTTATGCATCTTACGTTGTGCCTGCTGCTGCACTTGGAGCAATGGGATATTGCTATATGTGGTGGAAGGTAAGGTTTTTTAGTTGTGACCGAAACCCACCGATTTTGTTGTCACAAATGTGTTGCATTTGGTACTGCAGTTGTAAGAACAACTATTTTTGTTGACTTTTGGGTGAATTTGTAATTTTTCTTTCTTCTATTGTGTAGGGTTGGTCGCTTTCTGATGTAATGTTTGTAACAAAGCACAATATGGCAAATGCTGTTGCGACTGTCTCCAAACAGTTAGAGAATGTCCATGAAGCACTGGCTGTAAGTAGCATTGCTTTGCCGTTGTCCAGTAAGTTTTCAGATGGTTATTATTTCCTCTTATAGTGTTTAAAGTTCACCTCTGCTTTGAATGCCAATTCGTGCAGGCAACTAAGAGGCATCTAACCAAGAAACTGGAGAACTTGGACTGGAAGGTGGAAGAGCAGAAGGAAACAACCAAGCTTATTGCAAATGATGTACAGAACTATTCTTTATTTTCTTTTAATGTCCAGAAATGCATTTCAATTTAAATGAGACACAAGAGATGCTGTCTGCTCGAGTGGGGGTCTTATCTTATTATTTGATGAAGATCAAATTACCTTGCACTTCATTTCTCCTTGGTTGAAGCATTACAGCCAACAGAGGATCCTCTAGCCATTCATTTTAGTGTGTTGTTCTTGTTAAGATCACAATAGCCACTAGTATCTTTTCATATCTGCATCTCTTGTTGGATCTGGATTTGGGTTTTCCATGAATATATTCAAGTGCTAATGGCACCACTTGCACCTGGGGTTCATATTGAAGTATGCATATATTAAATTGTTGTCTTTTTCGTATGTAGGTTAATGAGGTGAAGTCAAATATTTCTCAAATTGGGTTTGATGTTGAATCGATCCATCAAATGCTTTCTGGGTTGGTGAGTTGCCTGCAGTTTTTTTTTTTTTTCCCTCTGGCATACTAATTTCAAGTAAGCTTATAAGAATACTGATGTTGTGTTTCTCAATTAACTCAACAGGAAGTAAAGGTTGAGCAACTTGAAAGCAAACAGGTTATTTTTCTGATAATGTAGTCAAATTAAGTGCATTCTGCAATATGTATTCACCCAAAGTTTCTATGCGATTGATATCTTCCTTTATTTTATTCCCAACATCATACAGGATATGACTAACTCTGGTCTCTGGTATCTATGCCAAGTGGCTGGAGGCATCAAAGATGGGCTAAATACTAAACTTTTTCAGGTCAGATACCATAAGCATGTGTTGCATCTATGTGTATTTGAGAATGATTGTTAGGCACCTAAAACTGGGTAGTAACTGGGATATAGTATGAACTTTTCATGCCTGTGCAAGGTCTCCTGATTTATGTGACAGCCAATTGTGTGGGCCCTACTTATAGTAGTGATCCTTGTTCAATAAGGCCGAGGGATGTGTACCTATATCATCTTGGACTCATTATCTTTCTCCTCCTAAAATATTGCTAATTTCTACCCATCAGGGTGCAGCCTAGTGGTCAAAGGGCGGGCTTGGGATGAGCTGTAGACTCAAACATCCTGGGTTCGATTCCGCACTAGGAGTTCCTCTGAATTACCTAATACACAGTTCTTGTAGGTGGAGTCGTATATCTGAGGTTTACTCCCCAGGGGTGGGTCCGAACTCCAAAGAGCCCTGCCTTGGTGAGGTTCCACATCATTAAAAAAGAAGCTAATTTCGACATTGTCTTTTGGCAGGATGTCAGTGCTAAGGTTGCAAATCATTCAACAATCACGTTTGAGGAGAAATCGCTTAAGGTATCCTGAGTCTCATTCTTTACTGTAATCTTGCTCTCAGTCATCAATGACATGGTATGACGATTTATTTCAGGGTCTCCAATTCATTGCTGAAACTAAGGACTCAGTTGTGGTTGATAAATCAATGATAAGCACGCAGAAAAAAGATATTGACAACTTCTCTGGTGAAAAAGTTCCGACATTGAAAAATAGAATACATAGGTCATATCCAGTTGGGATTTCTTTGGGCTGAGATATTAGGGGTTCAGATGCATGATTCTTTGTTTCGTCATTTTATTATTGATTTTGTGAGCTGATATCTTTCCTATTGATTCTGTAAACGTTCAAGGCTGCAGCATTCCCTAATTTGCTTCCAGTGATAAATGTTTCTCAGTGCTTTGTTCTACATATCTCCCGCTGGAAAATGTATGGGGTTCAATGTCATACATGCTCTAAATAAAGCACCATAATCTCAATGGTGCAAATGAAAGTGTATTATTGTATAAACCATTTAAGAACATGTTTACCGATCTAATATGCATCTGGCCGCATGTCAAAAACCCTTCCATCTCCGGTTATGCTTCATAATTTTATACAATTGTCTCCAGGATCCAGTAGGATTTGGATCTCCTACAATTGGGGTGCCTGAATTGCACTATAAAGAGCATTGCAGGGTCTAGGCAGGTGGACTTTGCCCCTTAAGCTGTCTTGGACAAGTAACTCTATAGGGATTGGAATCCCCTACAATTGAGGTGTTCGAACTATAGTGGAATTTGGGTAGCTAACAGAGAGGGGCATGCATGGCCCATGCCCTAGCTTGCTCGGGACGGGTTGTCCTGCAGTCTGTTTACTATCTGAATTGTAGAGCAATTTGGGCACCCTAATTGCAGGAAATCTTAATTGGGCCTGGTATGCTATGTTTGATTGTTCCAAATCCATGATCATAGATAATGAAATCATCCTGTTGATGCGGCATTTTGAATGTTTGATGTTTCCTTCGTTAGAACTTGGGGTCTTGAAATGAATTGAGCAAAGAGCAGTGTAGAAGAGCCATCAAAACACTTTTCACACGTTTGGTATAGAAAATAATTATTCTTTTAAGAGTAAGAAAAAAAAAGGGGTATTACTAGGAATACAAAGAGTTGGAATAAAATGATTATTCATATTTTTTTGTTTGGTGATAACACCTAATGCTCTTGCCTGATATGTGTCAAAAGTTTTAAAATACTAAAGATTTATTAATAAATAATTTTTTTTTCTTTTTTTTTTTTAAAATCTAAACATTCTATGCCGACCACTATGAAATAACCTCGATGGTAGACAAGACCACCCTCAATGATGCTTTGGGGGTGGCTGCGACCACCACCAATGACATTGGGGTGGTGCAGTCACCTACGATGTTCTTTTAGGTTGGTTGGCCACTCATAGAATGCTTTAATTTTTTTTTTTTTTTTTAATTTTATAAATTTTAAGTTTGAAGGAGAAAAAAATGGTTTTTATTTTTTATTTATTTTTTATGCAAAACATATTATGTTTTTCAAGGAATAACTATTACTCTTTCTCTATTTAGGGGAATAGCCATTCTCATCTGTAATCAAAACTTTATGCACAATCAATCAAAAAGTTGTGTAGAACAATTAAAACACTCTATCACATTGCAACATAACACATTGTTAAGCACAAGATCTTGAGGAAAATAACAAAACAAAATAAAGAAAACATGAGTATAATCTATGGGTCCATTTGGGTTTGCAATTTCAAAATGTGCAATTTAAAAATAACGATTTTAAAATGTCTGATTTGAAATTCAATTTTGAAAAACACAATTCAACATTTGGTAAAATCTTAGTTTGACTTTTATAATTGCATTTTAACTTTTAAAAGCACGCATTTTAAAACCCAGATTTTCTACGTTTTAAAATTGCAATTGTTGTAAAAATATACTCCTAAATGATACAAAATTTAAACAAATTGGGTTAACAATTTTATTTATTTTATTTATTATTATTTTTTTTTACTATAAAAAAGGGCAAGCGGGAGACCCATCAGGGCATGAATGGGATCCAAAGCGGCTAATGTAAATAGGATTGAGGATTCCCATTTCAGGAGTCGTATTCTCACCCTAGTACATTTGTAACCACTTTAAAAATTTCTTTGAAGATTCCAGTTCAGATACTTTTTCATTAGATACTATTTTTGGTGCTTAGTTGGTTTAATGGTTTCAAAATGTGAAGTTTTTAAAAAATAGTAATTTTAAAATGCAATTAATAAAACCTTATTTTTTAAAAACGTAATTAAGCATGTGGTAAAATTTGCGGTTTGAAAAAAAAAAAAAAAATAGTGCGTTTTTAAAAACACATTCCTTGCATGTTGTGCGACAACGTGCTTTTTTTCTTCTTCATATTTTCAAACCATCATTTTTTAAAAAAACTCTCAAATGGAATACTTTCCACAATTTTATTTAAAAATACATGTTTGGCCTGTGAACCCTCAAGGCCAATGAGAAATATCCCAACAAACTCTAATAATACAATATTGGGTTGGATTAGAACATATAAATTAGGCCTATTAGCTCAACCCTATGCTACATTGGACTTGCTCAAAAAATTCAAACAAATTCAGAGGCCATTTGGTTTTGCAGTTTCAAACTGTGTAATTTAAAAGATAACGATTTTAAAATATAATATTTGAAAATACAATTTTTTTAAAAAAGTAATTAAACGTTTGGTAAAATTGTGATTCCGTCTTTAAAATTCATGTGTTATTTAAAACATACCACATTATATGTGATTTGAAAATTTAGATTTTCCAACATATGTTTTCAAACTGTCAATGTTTTTTTTCTTAAAACACACTTTTAACCTACGAAATCATAAGGCCAAACAGACTCATTGATTGATGGAATGGGGATCCGAGTAGAATATAAGACATACTGAACAACACATTATATTAAAGATGAGCTTTTGTGCTACACAAAGGAGGTAGCACTCTCCCATCTTTCAAATTCGAAATTGACAACTGCAGGATTTGATCTCAGGATTGACACCAGTCAACAAATTAACTGGCTGTCCTGTTCACCTGAAACCTCTTATTCACAAAGAAACACAAACATTTAGATGAAACAACAAAAGGAAAAACAAAAGATCAGTACTTTGTTTTTGCACGACAGCAGTCAGGGAATCGAGGGCATGGACAAATAGTAGGATGATATGTTCTGGCTTCCACAGCAGGTGGCATGGCTGAGGCCATGATCACAAGGCAGAGAAGCACCAGCTTGATTGCAAGTTGAAGAAGATTCTCCATGGCTGATGGTTCTATCTAGGCATGCGCATGAGCCTCCCCTACTTATGGAGATGTGATCCAGCCATGTTTAGCATGCCAACCAAGGACATTTATCTGCATTCCAATTTTAGAAAATGAGACTCCTTTAATGTAATACCCCGAAAATTATTTCTCGATTTTGGAGGAAATAATTATTTAAGGACATTTATTTGCATTCCGATTTTAGAAAATGAGACTCCTTCAATGTAATACCCCGAAAATTATTTCTCTATTTTGGAGGAAATAATTATTTAAGGACATTTATTTGCATTCCGATTTTAGAAAATGAGACTCCTTCAATGTAATACCCCGAAAATTATTTTTCTATTTTGGAGGAAATAATTATTTAAGGATAATTCCGCGTTTGTTTTAATTGGTGATTTTATTTTAAGACCCGAATTTGTTAATGAAGAGATAATTATAGGCTGTGATTTTCTATAATATTAGAGGATTTAAATTGAGGTTTATAGATTTATTTGGTTAAACCACAAAAAAGAAAAGACAAGAGGTTATTATTGTGAATAATAGGTCTTTTGTGGTTTAATAGGTTAAGAGAGACAATTTTGTAAAACATAGGATTATGGTAGGGGCATTGAGGGAAGGGAATTTAAAAAAGGGAAGAGGCTTTTCACGTGAAGCCAAGCCGTGCAGGCGGCTGCCACACCTTCAAGTGGAAGGTGTGAGCATGGGCGTGTGTGAGAGAGTGAGAGAGATATGCAAAACAAAGTTAAAAAAAAAAAAAAAAAATGATAGGACCCGACTATTTTGCCAAACTCGGCCAATTTTTTCCTTATTTTTTAATTAAAAAAAAATAAAAATAAAAAAGAGAAATGCTAGTCTTACAAACATATTTTATAAAAAAAATTTTACAAACTGATGTGACACAACATGATTGGATACAACATGATTGTATATGAGATAAATTCAAATTTTGAGAAACCCAATTATGTTGTGCCACATCAGTTTGTAAATTTCTTTTTGTAAAATGTGTTTATAAGCCTAACATTTTCTAATAAAAAATGAAGGAATTTCACGTGTAGGTGTGCAAAGAGAAGAAACAAATGAAGGAAAAGAAAACATAAAGAATTGGGATATTCTAGAATCTAATAAATCCTCCACATTTTGCTCATCAAAATCTTAGGTGGCAAAGTGTCATTTGCCATCAACTTGAACCATGTGCCATTTTTACATCAACTTGATAAATGACACTTGACCACATAAAATTTTGATGAGCAGAATATAGGAGTTTTATTAGATTCCAACATTTATCTAAAGAATTCACAGAGATATATCATGTGAATTGTGAAGCCAAGACATGCAGCGCCTGCCACACCTTCACAAGGAAGGTGTGACTCGTGTGAGTGCAGGCAGCGTGTGAGAGAGAGATAAGCGTACGTGGGAGAGAGAGAGAGAGAGGTGTTTCCCCCCTCATTTGAGAACAAACGGGGAGCAACATCATATATATATATATATATATATATATATATATATATGTTGAGACAGATGTCAATTTTGGTAGCAACTTAATTTAAAGCCTGCTAAGAACGAAAAATGATTAATAATGACAAATCGTGAGATGGAGGGTGTGACGATTGTGCCACCTCCAATACATGAGCGAGAGTTCGATTATGACAAAAGTAATAAGATTTGGAAATAATGAGCAATAATAATTAAGAGTAATACGAGTAGGGAATGAGTACGTATTTGTATCATAAGATGACTCCTCATTTTATAGAGGCTATTGTTGGTTGCAGACAAGGTTTTTCCCTACTTAAGATAAGATTTTGATTAAACAAAATGGAGCAAGTCATACAAAGATTTATCTAGATGGTTCTCCATCCATCTAGAAGGTTCTTTACAAAGATTATTCTAGATGGTTCTCCATCCATTTAGAAGGTTCTCTTCAAAGATTTATCTAGATGGTTCTCCATCCATCTAGAAGGTTCTCTTCAAGATGTATCTAGATGATTCTTTATTCATCTAGAAGGTTCTCAATTTGTCTTCATCATCTAGATGGTTTTACCTTGGGAGCCAAGTTCATTCATCTAGAAGGTTCTAACTTGGGGGCTAAGTTCATCATCTAGATAGTTCTAATTTTGGCTATAAATAGCCAAGGGGCCTTATGCCTTAAATGATGATTGAGGAAGATCAACAACACACAAGAAGAGAAGCCAAAAGAGGAGAGCTTCAGTTATACTCTACAGAGAGAGTTAAGAAAAGAGTGTTTTAATACACCACTGAGAGTGTATATTAGTTTAAACAGAGGTTGTTTCTCTCTGTATTATTTTACTTCTGTATTAACTCAAGTTTTGCATAACTTGAGTAACCACCATTGTAACAAGTTGTTTATAATGGATTGATCGGAGTTAGTCCCGTGGATGTAGGCCCACTGCCGAACCACGTAAATACTGTGTGTTGATCTCTTGCATTTATCATTCCATTATTATTCTGTGGAGTTTGCACAACCATTGAGTCAAGGGTGTGTCCATCTCTAACAGCTATGAATAGGTGAACTCTAGTGGGACTCTCTTGACTCTCTTGATTCGTGGGAGTGGTTGAAACCGATGAATTGACGGAGTTGAGGTTCGATCCAAGACCTTTGGTTTTGATTCAATGTTAAATTATCAGTTATCCTAAAAGTTTAAGCTGATAGAAAAAAGTAAATTTAATCATTTAACCATTACTTTAATATTCCCTCATTTGATCCGTTATTTGATAGACTAAAAAAACAAAAAAATCGTCAATCTATAAAACTCATACAGCCTAATCCAAGTCTCAAGCTGCTCAGGTGGTGAAATAGACTCAAAGCTTATGCTTTCCGAATATACTCTCTTCAAGAGTAGATGCAAATGTCTGCTTTCGTTGCTTCGATTGGCTTAATTGGTAGGGAAATGTTTTCCTTTTATCTGCTCACAAAACGATAATAAACTAAATGACACATGAATCTCTTCCCAGTTCCCACAAACATATATAAACACCCATGATGTCATTTATGTTCATATTAAATTTAGCTGGATTTTCTCCAATGAACACTATAGCAAGTCAAACCCTTGGGCAGCAATCAAACGGATGCAGAGTATATATACCCAAAATTTTCAATGATGATACTTTTTTTATTATTATCACTAGTCTCTTGTAAAACATCTAACATTTTGATAAAAGCACATCACTCACCAACTTGTCTAAGTTGATGGTTGATGACCCATGTGGACCAGTGGCCTCTTCGGCCAATTTTTTCAACTCCATGACCTTTTTCCTCATTTTCTCACCCTTGTTTCCTTCCATCAACTCTCTCACAATCTTCTCCACTTCCCCTCTCTTGGCACCATTATCAATCTCCATGCCAATGCCCCATTCATTACAAGTATACTTGCAATTTGTTAGCTGATCCCCAAAGAAAGGCCAACAAAGCATAGGCACTCCTGCACAAACACTTTCAATTATAGAATTCCAGCCGCAATGAGTTAAGAACCCTCCAATTGAGGAGTGGCTAAGCACTTCCTCTTGAGGGCACCAACTAGCAATTAGTCCTCTTCCTTTAATTTCTTCCAGAAACTCAGGTGGCAAAATCGCTGATTCACCAACAACTAAATCAGGCCTAATTATCCACAGAAACATGAACTTGCTATTTGCAAGTCCCCAGCCAAACTCAACCAGCTGCTGTGGTGTCATGACAGTAATACTACCAAAGTTTACATAAATCACTGACTTTGGTGTCTTAGAGTTAAGCCAATTGAGGCACTCAGTTTCTTCTTTCCACAAACTATACCCTGTTGATTCCAGAGGGTCATTGGGTGAGTGATTCAGTAGCAATTGCTGAGGGCCAATGGCGTACACAGGAGGCAACATGGAGGAGAGAGCAGCCAATACTTCCTGTTCTAATGCATCAAATGTGTGAACAATGATTCCTGCAGCTTTAGGAGCTCTTTCTACTGCTTCACTGACCATTTTGAAGACAGGGTCATTTGGATTTGTAGTACGAACATAGCTTGGGAGATCCCTCAATCGGATATCTCTTATGCCTGGAATCCAGTCTAAAACTGTGTCTAGGTACCCATTTGTCAGATAACTCTCATCTGCAAAAAAAAATTATGTTTTTAGTTCGGAAACTTGTAATCAATCATAATAGCGATAATCCAAGAATAATATTTCAGTAGGGTGTTGATGTCATAACTTTAAGGGGTATGATGCCTTTGTCCCTGAGACAAGGAAGCTGCATAGAACCCATTAAGCTGCAAGCAGAGACGGTAAAGAGCATTACAATAGGGATTCCAAGCTCACGAGCAGCAGTGTGAGTGAATGCCAGGAAACCATCTGCGATAATGCAAGTCACTGGAGGATTGCTTGAAGAAGTTGCAGTAGTGTTGAGTTTGACAAGGATGTCTGAAAATGGAGCCAACAAGTTTTCCATAATGGATTCGCTAAGAGCATCAATGTCTTGGGTGGCGTTGGAATCCGATGGAGGAAGGCTGTCTGGAATGGTTTTGAATTGGAAGTCAGACGAGCCATCCAAGGACTTGGGGCCTCCAGATTTCAGAAAACGTTGATGGTTGAACTCAGTGTTGACAAAAGTTATGTGAAAACCTTTGCCGTGGAGAAGCTTTGCAAATTTGAGCATGGCTTTTATGTGGCTTTGAACTGGGCATGGAATACAAACTGCATGAGGCTTGGAATCCATTTCGCTCTCTCTTTCTGCTATCTGTGTACTTTCATTGTATCGTCTTATATAATGATCCATTTGGCTACAATTCCAACATCAGAAAGCATTGAATATTCTTTATCCCCTTTTTGACTTCATCATTTACTTGACAAGCAAGTAAACAGAGGCGGCTCCTTCAAATTAAGACAACAGTTTTTGTTCAAATTAATTTAGCTGGAAGAATTTCTGACAATTTAGTATATTAAACTCTCGTATGTTCAAAGAACATGTTAAACTTTATACTGAGCCCCACTTTTTTAATTTTTCTGATGGACACTTGAAGGAGAATTTGTCTTTTGCTTTGATAGGTTTTGTGTTCATTGAACAATCCGATCTATTACATACTTGCTGGCCAAGATATTGTGCGGAGGAGAGTTGGGGGACCAGGACATGTCAATTTATTTTGGGAAGACCAGTATAATTATTATTATTTTTTTACTCCTTAAAATATCCTTTTTAAGGAAGTGGATATGGGATCATGCCCCAGCCAGTTCCCCCTCCCTCTCTTTCTAAATAATGTCATTGTAAACGTATATTAATTATAGAGACTTTTTAAAAATTAGTTATAGTAATTTAAATAAACGGTTGAGCAAATTTCAGCCCAACCATCTTCGAAAACAACACCCTCGATATCTCCTTTCATCTCTTTCCTCTGAGACACTTAAAGATCGAATATTTAATAGCATCCGTTATACCCCTGCCTCTTCCGACAGAACCTTACGTGTCCTTCTTCTTTGCTACGAAAACCATTTCTTCCATCTTCTGAAGCTCGTCGAGGACTTTAGACACAAACAGCAAGCAATTATTTACCTCGTCACTGAAATCGAAAGCAACGGTTATGAGACCCAACGACCACCAAAAAAAAAAAAAAAAAAACCCACCAAACGCTGCCGTCCGCCAACCTCCACGAAAACCAAAGGGCACGCTTACGTCAATCATTCTCCAATACCCATCACTTACGCTGTACACTTCCACCTCCTTCTTCACCCGATTTGTGGCATCAGGGCCGCGCGCAACTTTTCGAATCCTCACCACCTTGTAGTCCTTAGATCTGGGGTCGAACCCGAACCCGACGCCGAGCAGATAAACGATAACTCCGGGTTCAGGGTGCCGGGAAAAGGGCAGCAGAGCCTTGAGCCCTGCCGACGGCGTGGCGGGGTTCTAGAGATAGATGTCTCTGGTTCGGAAATCGTAAGGAAACGGTCATTGTATGGTGCGGGACGTCAAAATTATTGGGCTTGAAAAATCAGGATCATCACATTGTTATTTCACGTTTTTTTTTTTTTTGATTAAATGTCATTATCAATGGGAAAAAGGCAAGAGGGAAGTGCAAAAGAAGAACATTCAATCAACTGCTCACATTCGAAAGTAGCTCTTCTTCCACTATTTTGTTAATTTTTTTTGTTTTCTTTTTCTGGGGTTGACCCAAAACAAAGTTTACATTCAAAACAGAGAGCAAAAAGATTTACCAATTGAATGAAAAAGTTCATTCTCATAATCTTAATTATACTTAAGAAATTACATTGTATACATCTCCAAGATCACAGCTAGCTGTTAGTATAACAAGTTAGAAATATGTATATCAGAACCATGGGGTTCTGATAATTTGCGGTCTTCTGGGTCGGGTTTGAGAAGGGGATGGATCTGGGCAAGTGGAAGAGATTGAGGAGGTCTGGAGTTGGGGGGTAGGGACTGTTTGGTAGCGAAGAATAATCGAAGCATTGCTGGCCGTTTTGAATGTCCATTTGCTGCAACTGTCGTTGCTGATCTTCATGTTTGTGTCCTCTGATATGGTGAAGATGAGGTTTTAATCCAAAAAATTCATTCGCGAAGAAGAACGACACGTAAGGTTCTGTCTAAAGGGGCAGTGGTATAATGGGTGTTTCAACAAAAATAAGTCACGTCCGCCACACGTGAGAGGAACTCCGTTAGGATTTTCACAGAAAATCCTAACAGAATGAGGTAAGTGAAAGGAAATTAAAGTTGAATACAGTAAAGTGAGAGATTTTGAACATTGGAGAGTGTTTGCAAAAGGCGCGTAAGTTTATGGGGTAAGGAAAATTACCCCGGAAGAAAAAATAGAAAATAAAGATAAATTGATAAATTCCATATTGATAAGTCTTGTTGGCCAACAATGGAGTTTTGGCAACCTCAAGACCGACAACCTAGCCAAGGTCAGTTTTCTCTTCTCAAGGCTAATCGGTTGGATGCTTGGTATATCAATAGAGACCTGCTATTCTTTCAATTATTGTCTATATCGTATGTTTAACTCTTTTTCAAATTCACCACTACAGATTCAATGTTAGATTTGAAAAAAGTATGGATGGAGTTGGATAGAAGTTGGATAGGAGAAAGAAAAATAGCATTTCTCATATCAATATGAAGACTACGGCTGCCAAGCATGAAACGTGGACCCTGAATCAATGAATCATAGGATTGCTGACTTGTTTGAATGTGCTGATTTAGTGATGAAAATGTGAGACGTAGTGGCTATGAAGAAGCCCATCGACTTGCAAATGAAGCGCTTTCTCTTTCCGATGAACATGTTCTTTTGGAAGAGGTTCTGTGTATCTTCGATATTGTTTCTTTTGAGCGCGGTAGTTAAGTAGATTTATATATTTATGAGATGCTTGAAGGTATTAAAAAAAAAAAAAAATAGAGTGAGTTTGAGGAGAAAATCCTTGTTCAAATATTAAAGAGTATTTACAAAAAAGAAAGATTGGAAGAAGGATATGCTTTCCCATATGTCAAATATTAAAATTTTACTGAGTTAGTTCCCTTCCAAGTTCAAAATAATGATATTTTTAGAATAGTGTCATTTATTTTTATATGGAATTATTAGATGTGGTAAATTAACTAAGCATCATACTAATAGATAAATTAATTCTCATCTTAGATCAACTTTAGAATTAAGAGATTGAATATTGAGGTTTTTAATATATCGAATTAACTTTGGAGAATTAGAGTAAAATCGATACTTGAGAATTAATAGTTGGACACTATATTAAAATCTGAGTCGCTCAATTGGAAGTTATATGATAATTTATCGGCTTTAATTTCCATCATGAAATTCCAATAAGGTGGGTAGGATGTAGCGCCACATATTTTAAAACCATTATTTTAGAGATATTAGTTTGATGATAAGATAATTGGGTGATTTAAGAAATGAAGTAATTTAATTAGACATATTAGATACCCATAGAATTTATTTAGATCAAACTAATAATAGGTAATTAAGTTAAAATAATAATATATGGGTTAGTAGTATTAATTAAATATTGTGGGTTGAGTGTAAGAATGAGTTTGTGGATTTTGTCGGTAGAGGAATTAAAATAATAATATGTGGGTTAGTAGTATTAATTAAATACTGCGGGTGGAGTGTGAATGAGTTTGTGGATTTTGTCGGTCGACGAATAAGTAAAATTGTTAGATAATGTTTTAATAAATCAGCAAAGTTATTGGGGGGGGGGGGGAGGGCGGCGCGGTGTCAGATTTGTGGAAATATTACACCAGAAACAACAAAAGTCAATAATAAGTGTGTGGTAGGTGAATTAGTGTGATTATATTAACTGTAATGCATAAATAAGTGGTTTTATAGATTAAGTTAAGAAAAAATCGTTTATTTAGAATAATTAAATAGTAGTTAATTGAATGTCGTAATGTTACAAGTCTTCTTAGAATCTTCCTAAAGTCCTCCCAAATGTGATGTACCTTTTAAAATTACCGTTGAATTTGAAATTTAATGTACTTAACTTTGATCTATTGATGCTTTTAAAAGTTACATCATATTTGGGATTACTCCAGAAAACTCTAAAAAGACTTATAGCATTACTCAATTAAATGATATAAAGTAGGTGAAGACATTGTGGGCTGTTAGATGGGAGTAGATAGATTAGATAGGATTTTTAAATATACTAGCTTAGAGCCCGTCCTACGCGGCGGTTTTTTTTTTTTTTTTTTTAATATATATAATTAATTAAGTCAAAAAGTTTTTAAAAGATTATCAACAACAAATTTTATTTTCTTCTCTTAATTAACAAATTAGCTACAAAAAATGACAAATGTTCATAAGATCTTTTTAAACCATAGTTTTACTTAATAGCATAAACCCACATATCCAATAAATTTAAAAATTCATAAATTTTAGTTCTTATAAATTGAAATGTGTTAAATATTTGTTCACATATATGTAGTTTAAAATGAAATATAAATGAAAAAAAAAAATTCAAAATAAAAACCTAGATTAATCAATTATAATAAAATGATTGATTAATCATTATATTCTAACAATGATACCACTTCTCAAAAAAATTGTTTGGGAGGAGAAAGTTCAACTCCTAAAAGTTCATTATATTCTAACAATGATACCACTGACAAAAATAAAGAAGTGTTCTAAAATAAATGAGTATATTGATATATGATTATAATTATGTTTACTAATTTTGTAAACAAAAGAATGTTAGTAATTTAATTTTTCTTTTAAAAAAGAAAGAGATCAAAAACAGTGACAGAAATATTGGAATACCCAAAAACAAAAATGAACAACAAAAGTCAATTAAATTTACAAAAGAAAATTTGAAACTTGTATTAAATAAAATTAATAAAACTTGAATGAAAAATAATATATAAATTAGAATAGAAATTAAGGACCCCAAAAAAAATGTAAACAAATGAAAAAAACTAATATAATAAAAAAGAACTATTTTTTCTATATTTTTCTCAGTTCCAATGAAATCCACAAATATTAGAAAAGGTTTTGTCAAATAGATATATATATATATATTTTTTCAACCATCCTTCACTTATATAAAAGTAAATGAAACTAATTTTAAGACATAAGAAAACAAAGACAAAAAAAAAATCTACGACCGGAAAATTGAGTGTGAAATATATTGAAAGAACTGAGTTTCTACGGAAAGAAACTCTATCACTATTAATATTTCTTGAATTCAATGTAAAATTTACAAAAGAAAAGTAATCATTTGAATAAAAAATAATATATAAATAGAAAGAAAAAAATAAGGGTCAAAAACAAAAAATAGAAGAACATAAGCACCGGAAATAAAGATAAAAAAAAATGAAAAATATGAAAATATTAATATAATTGAAAATAACTATTCTAGCAAAAAAAAAAAAACAACAAAGAAAAAAAAATTGTAATATAATTTTTCATTGAGAAATAACGATTGAAAAATTGAAAAGAACTATTATAGGAAAAAAAAATAAAAAAAGAAAATAATTGTAGTCTAATTTTTTATTGAGAAAAAAAGAATAGAAATTCTCTCTCTTTCTCTCGTCTTTTTTCGGAATTGATTGATATAAATAGAAAGTAAAAGCATAAAAAATAGAAAAAAGAATATAGGAGACAAAAACAAAAATGGAAGAACATAGGTACCGAAAATAAACATATAAAATGACAATGTTAATATAATGGAAAACGAATGTTCTAGCACGAAAAAAAAAAAAAAAAAATAAAAAAAAATAAAAGAACTGTAGTATAATTTTTTATTGAGAAATAACTATTGGAAACTTTCACTCTCCCTCCCTCTCGTCTTTTTCTTGAATTGAGTGTAAAATTTACAAAGGAACATTAAAATATAAATAGAAAGCAAGAGAAAAAAAGAGAAAATTAATCAGAGAGAAAGAGAAAATTTGGAAACCATTTGTTTTATCCATTAAAATATCAATTAAGTGCATTTCAAATAAACCTCTTACGTTTTATTTGTCTCACATTGAGATATAGAGAGAAAGCAAGAGAAAATAAAAAGAAAAATAAAGAAAGAGAGGGGGGGAGAGAGGGAATCAGATCCTCTCCATTTCCAGTTCACGGCTCAAATTTTTCTAAAAGATCTAACGGTGAAAAATTGCCAAGCTTTTAAAATGAAGAAAAAGCTAGTTAACGGAAGAAAATAAAACGTTGAATTTAACGGGCTCTGGAAGTGCGTGCGCTCTCAGTCATTACCCAGAAGTTTACACTTTACACACTGGTTTTAGCTACAACGTCGTCGTTTTGCCTTTGTTTTGCCGTCATGGTGGACATCATCTTCTTCGTCGTCTTCGTCTCCAAACTCCGGTTGTAGACTTAGGGGCGAGAAACGCCGTGATATTCACTAGCAATGACTCTCCCTTTAGGCTTTTAGTTGACTCCATGGCCGTACGAAACAACAGACTTCTCCGCGTTGGCAACCATTCCTTCATTCGGGTTCTTCATCAATCATCATCATCATTAATTTTTTATAAACAGCCAAATACTGGCCTCTTTGTGGGCTTAAATAAAGGCCATGTTGTCACCAAGAAAGAATTGGCTTCACGTCCCTCTGATCACAAAGGAGTAAGTTGATTCATTTGCTAACGTACTTTTATGGAGTCTATGTCTTCATTGTTTTAATACCACCAAGTCACGTTTTACATTTGGGAATCATTAAAGCAAATAACTTGTTAAGTTGTTTGCATCATCAATAATTGCTATAGGCCACGTCGTTGCACGTCCAAACCAGTTGGCCACTTCCTCTGTTTTAGTTCCCATAAACAGAGTGTAACAGACTATAAGTGAGGGGTCGCCCTTCCCTTGCCCGCTCTGACTACACAATGTATTATCAGGCACCGAAGCTTCTCTACACCCCAAAGCTCAAAGATTTGCGTCGAGCCACCTACCACTGGTGCTGAAAGAGCAACATTACTAATTACTATTCAGTTAAAATAAGCTCGAATCCGAACATTTTCACCTCTGCGCCTGCACGCACTCATACTCATACAAAGCTCACTCGTAAGTTTCAGGCAAAAGATGAGGTCCTTACATAATTAGATACCTCCCAATGGACCCAATCTCTTTCACCACCTTAGCATCAAAGTTTCCATTGTCTGTCAACTTCTGAGACGCTTAAAAGTAACAACGAAGACAAAATACTAAAAAAATAACAAATAGCGCCTTTTATTAGGCTTTTGGTATCATTTTTCCTTCAGTTTTTTTCTAATTCTTTTTTTGGGTTCAGTTGGTTGCTGGTTTTGTTGTATTTGTTTTAGTGGTATATGAAATCTAATTCATTAAAAATAATAATAATAATAAAATTTGCAGAATTTGTTGCCTTTTCTGTTACAAGAAATTAATCAAGGTATATAAACTGTCCATTAAATTCACATTCTGAAATTTAGGTGACGCAAGGAAAAAATCGATTGAGCATTGGAATGGAAAAGAGAAGAAAATTCCAACATTTTAAAAACATCACTTTTCGATTACCAACCGGAGAACCCTGCCATTTCGTACGGCCATGGAGGGGAGAGAGTCAATGCTATGAAACAAAGGAAAAACGAAGATGAAGAAGAAAATTATGTCCACCATTACTATGAAACAAAGGAAAAAAGACGACTGTTGTAGCCGAGATCACTGTGTAAAGTTTCATGGGGAATGACAGAGTGCACACTTTAGAACTCGTTAACTTCAACTTTTTTTCTTTTCCTTCGTTAACTAGCTTTCAAGGACGTGGCAAGATCTAAGCCGTGAACTGGATCCGATTTCCGGAGAAAGAAAATTTGTAAATTTTTTGCTTTTTTCGTTAAGATAGTTAAATATATTACAAATAAATCTCATACGTTTTAATTGTCTCACATTGGGATATAAACATAAAGCAAGAGAAGATAAAAAGAAAATTAAATAAAGAGAACCTTTTATTTTCTGCATTAAGATATAAATTAAATGCATTCCAAATAATATAAAGAGAAAGCAAGAGAAGATATAAAAAAAAAATAGAGAGAGAATTTGTAAACCTTCTATTTTCTTCATTAAGACAATTAAATATATTACAAATAAAACCTATACATTTTAATTCTCTCATATTGAGATATAAACATAAAGCAATGAAAATAAAATTAGATAAAGAGAAAGAGAGAATTTGAAAACCTTTTATTTTTTTTTTTTCATTTAGACAATTCAATGCATTACAAATAAAACTCTTATGTTTTAATTGTCTCACTAAAAGGCTAACATCTAAAACGCCATATGTCGCAATTCTAAGTACTTTCTAATAGGACTGATTGAGAATACATGTCGTAATTCTACGCACTCTCTAAACCAAAACTCGGCTTTATTTATATATATATATATATATACCACACATAAATTACCATACATAAATGCACGTGAACAAGAGGCTACTTCCTTCAAATGATCAATGTCATTGTAAACGTCTATTACTAAGTAGTGGTTTTTGGCACACCGGCGTGCTTGAACAGTAGACATGTCAATGTTAAAATATTATAAAATATTATTAAAATAATATTTGAACAATAAAAAAAAAAAAAAAATATTTTAATACTGACGTGCTTACTGTTTATGCACGCCAGTGCACTAAAAATCACCTCTCCTGAGTAGGATATTGTCCAAAATGTCATTGAAAAAGAAACTACTTTTTGGAAACGATAGCAGTTTTAGTAATCGGTTGACTTAAAGCAGATCCAACCTTCACTAAATTCCATCCTCCATCTTTGAATAACAACACCCTGGTCTCCTTCCTATCTGTTTCCTCTGAGACCGAAAGTGATCAATGACGAATGAATTTAACACAAAATTAAATAATTAATTAGGGGTTGTTTGTTAAACTCCCTTTAGAGCATTTTTACAAACTCATCAAATTTTATTCCCTAAAATAACAAAAGTACATTTTTCTCTATTTTAACTATCAACTTTTTTAAAGCACCGCATCAGCCTTACTATTTTAATTATCCACTTTTGCTAATCTAATTTTTTTACCAAACAAGTACTTTTTTCTTCAGATAAACTTTTTGAGTGTTAAAATTACTTTTAAACCTTTTAAACGCAATTTCAAACAAACCATAAAGCTAGTGAGTACTGTTCACTCACAATTTTATTTTGGTAAAATGGTGAGGCTAAAAATGAAAGATTTTAGACATTTTCACAAAATTGCTTTACCAAAATAACCAAAAAATTGTTTTAGTGAGGCTGCAAAGAGTGCTTTTACCTAAATACTATTTATGTCTTTTTGTGGAAAAAAAATGAGAATAATGATTGGTATAAAAAAGGAAAAAAATTGTATTAAAAAATGAAAAATCTTTGTTTGCAGTGATTTCTTTATTTGTATAATAATAAAAAACAAATGACGTGATATAAAAATTGAATATTTTAATGTTAATTATTTTTTTAAAAATAAAATAAAATAAAGTAGCATCCAAGAGAGGGGAGGTTGTTAATTAAGTTGTTAACAATCAACCCCTTATGCCAAAAGTGAATAGCATGTTTGATGTTATCTTTGAAAAATATAGCTTTTAAGTAAAAAAAGTATTTTTTAACAAAAATTTTATTTTTAAGCTTTTGTAAAAAAAAAAAAATTTTAGTCATTTTTTGGGCTTTGAGACCCTATATATATATATATATATATATATATATATATATTTAATCAAACATGGACTTTTTTTTTTTTTAAAAAAAAAAACGAATTTTTTTTAGTATAAATGCATTTTTACGCTCTCAAACTTTTTTACATAGGTTTAGACTTTTCACTTAATTTTTTTTTTTATATAGTTTTTGTGTATTTTTTTTTAATTATAAAATAATTATAAAACAATCAGATTTTAGTATACGGTCATTCACTTTGGGTCCCAGAAACAGATGGGAAGGAGACGTGAGAGGGTGTTGTTTTCAAAGATGAAGACACGTGTTAAGTTAGAAACGTTTGCAATGACGTTACCCATTTGAAGGAGCTGGCAGCCTCTGGTTTAAGTGCATATTAATTTGTCTCGTAACTGGTAAATGATATGTTCAAGGTCAAGGGATAAAGGATAAGGGCCGAATTGTAGCCACAATTATATATATATATATATATATATATATATATATATATTCACAGAGGACTAGAGCAAAGAGAGAGAAGGAAATGGATTCAAAGATAGTAAAAGGTGAAAAGGTGTCAACTTTTCTTTCATTGTATTCTCGTATATTTTGTTTACAGGGATATTATACACATATATAGAGAGATTTGATATGCTATTCTTGGCTATACAGATTTTTAGGACTAGAATCATATAATTATTCCTATAATCTCTCTCATTTAATTCTCAATTGACAACTCATGCCAACACTCCCCCTCAAGTGGAAGCATCCAATTCTTCAATGCGCAACTTGTCTAATGAGTTGTAGAAATCCTTGCTTGATACGGCCTTTGTAAGAATATCTGCCAATTGGTCTTCTGACTTCACAAAAGGAAACCGAATTATTTTAGCTTCAAGATTTTCTTTAATGAAGTGTCTGTCAATCTCTACGTGTTTAGTGCGATCATGCTGGATGGGATTTTGAGCAATAGCAATAGCTGCCTTGTTATCGCAAAAAAGGTCCATCTCGGAGGTAGGGGCGAATCCAATTTCTGTTAGAAGTCTTCTGAGCCATAGAAGCTCACAAAGCCCTTTAGCCATTCCACGAAACTCTGCTTCAGCACTTGACAATGCTACCACCTTTTGCTTCTTACTTCTCCATGTAACAAGATTTCCCCCAACAAACATGAAGTAGCCTGAGGTGGATCTCCTGTCCGTGGTGTTCCCCGCCCAATCTGCGTCTGTATAACCATTAACTTTGAGATGGTAGTTTTTGGAAAACATAAGCCCTTTTCCCGGGGAGGATTTTAAGTATCGTAAAATCCGGATTACTGCTTCCATATGATCCTTACTAGGTTGGTGCATAAATTGACTTACTACACTCACTGCGTAAGCAATATCAGGACGGGTATGTGAGAGGTAAATAAGTTTCCCAACTAACCTCTGGTATCTTCCTTTGTCTGCTGGCATTTTGCTTGGATATTCTCCGAGCTTGTGATTTTGAACAATTGGAGTGTCTGCTGGCTTACAATCCAACATTCCAACCTCGCACAGTAAATCTAATATATATTTTTTCTGAGAAAGAAATATACCTCGTTCTGATCTAGCAACCTCTATTCCCAGAAAATATTTAAGTCCTCCTAGATTTTTCATCTCAAATTCGGTTGCCAATTGTTTCTGGAGCTTAGCAATTTCCTCTGTATCATCCCCTGTGATGATCATATCATCGACATATACGATTAAAGCTGTTACCTTGCCCCGTTGGTGCTTCAGAAATAATGTATGATCTGAATTACTTTGGCAGAAGCCATACTTCTTCATTGCTTGACTAAACCGCCCAAACCATGCTCGAGGTGATTGTTTCAGTCCATACAGTGCACGCTGCAATTTGCACACAACTTCAGTCTTTGAAGATGCTGTGTAGCTTGGAGGAATATCCATGTAGACTTCTTCTTCAAGGTCACCGTGGAGAAATGCATTTTTTACATCTAACTGGTGCAATGGCCAGTCCAGGTTGGCTGCTAGAGATAGCAGAACCCTGACTGTATTTAGTTTAGCTACTGGTGAAAAAGTCTCTTGATAATCTACACCATATGTCTGAGTGTATCCTTTTGCAACTAGCCTCGCCTTATATCGTTCTATAGATCCATCTGCCTTGTGTTTAACAGAGAAAACCCATTTGCACCCGACCGTCTTCTTTCCTTGGGGTAGTGGAACCAAGGTCCATGTTTGATTTTTTAGTAGTGCTTCCATTTCTTCCTCCATCGCTTTAATCCACTTGGGATCCATTAATGCTTCCTGAACTGTAGTGGGGATATGACATGCAGACAGCTCATGTGAAAATGTCTTGAGAGGTTCAGGTAGCTTTTCAGTGGAGACATAGTTGGCAATTGGGTACCTTGATCTTCTTTGCTCAATATCTGGAGAATATCTATTTGGTGGCTTGCCTCGGTTATGCCTGAAAGGTAAGTTATATCCAATAGAAGTATCTATGTCATTTATATAGGAGGGTGTACCGATATTGCTTACCTCAGGAATATTCTCAGGAGATGGGCCTGTGGGTACTAGGGGCAGGGGAGTTCTGGTTCTTCTCCTGATGGTGGAGGCTCCGTTTCCTGAGACCCTCTAGATTCAAAGGATATGTCTTGCTCCGAAGATGTATTTGTTGATTCTTCGCCACCTATTTGTGTGTTATTCTGCTCTTCAAACCATTCAAATGTTAGCCACTTCAACTCTTCATCTAGTGTCTCCCCCTGAAGAGAAGAAGTGAAGGCCGAGGAGGGGTAGAATGGTGCAGCCTCCAGAAAGGTGACATCCATGGTCACATAGGTACGCTGAGTAACGGGGTCATAGCAGCGGTAGCCTTTTTGATGCGCAGCATAGCCCAAGAATAGGCACCTAAGTGCGCATGGGTCAAGTTTGGTACGCTGGTTCTTAGGTAGGTGTACATACGCCACACATCCAAATATACGAGGAGGGAGCATGAGGGCTGGAGGTACAGAGACCGAGGCTGATAGGGACTGTAATGGGGTTTGAAAATTTAATATTTTGGAAGGGAGGCGGTTGATCAGGTAAACAGCAGTGGAAACAGCATCGGGCCAATGTCGTGTGGGGACATGAGCGCCAAGGAGGAGGGCCCGGGCAGTCTCAAGAATATGTCGATTTTTCCGTTCAGCTACCCCATTTTGTTGTGGGGTTTGGGGACATGAGGTCTCGTGTATAAGGCCATGTTGTTGAAAATAGGAGTGAAAGTGGTGATTAACATATTCACCACCGTTGTCTGAACGGAGAATCCGAATATGAGCGGAAAACTGGGTGTGAACCATAGCATGAAATGACTGAAAGACCTTAAATACTTCATCCTTATGTTTCAGCAGATATAACCACGTCATGCGGGTGCAATCATCAACAAATATCACAAACCAACGTACACCAGATACAATAGGTATGGGAGATGGTCCCCATACATCGGAATGAATTAAAGCAAATGGGGTATCACTTTTATTCATGCTTAATGGATAAGTAGCCCTATGACTTTTGGCTAAAATACACGTATCACAATTAAATTCAGAGGTCTCTACATGGGAAAATAAATTAGGAAACAAATGCCTTAGATACCCGAATGATGGATGTCCCAAACGACGATGCCATAGCCAAATCTGTTGAGGCTTTGAACCAGGCAGGGAAGACACGTGATGCGCTCGACCCAAACTGAAATCTTCCATGTAGTACAATCCCCCCTTCTTAGTACCACGCCCAATTATCTCCTTGGTGAGAATATCCTGAATAAGACAAAAATCGGAAAACATTAGCACTACACAATTTAGTTCTGTAGTAATTTGACTAACAGACAATAACTTGTGGGACAAGGAGGGAACAAGTAAAGTATTCGATAAATGAAGAGAGGGTGATAGGGTCACAGTTCCGGCCCCTGTGACCGGTGAGATCATTCCATTGGCATTTGCAATGCTAGTGCGCCTTGGAGATGAGTGGTGAGAGAGGTCTGCGGGGTCAAAAGTCATATGGTCTGTGGCCCCAGAGTCGAGAAGCCAATCTCCATGGTCGACATCGTGGCTATCACTAAGCAAGGCATGACAGAGATTACCTTGATCCACAAGAGAGCCATCAGGTTGAGAAGAGGCAGTGGGTGGTATTAGAGAGAGATACGGTTTTGCTGCCGCTATAGCAGCCTTGCCCGTGCCTTCAGCCATACCCCCAGTATCCCCTTTTTTTCGAGCTTGGAGTTCATGCCACCAATCAGGATATCCATGCAACTTAAAACAATTTTCACGTGTATGCTTCATATTACCACAATGAGAGCATTTGAGAGTGTCAGATGAGGGGCGGGCTTTAGGAGCAGATTTCCCAATATGTTGGGGAGCCGATCCAGAGAACCCAAGCTTGAGGCCTCTCGAAGCCAGCACTGCTCCTGACGGTGGTTCATGGTCCCCAGCGTTCATTACCGCTTGGCGAAGGGCCTCTCTGCGGACATGAGCATACGCTTGCTCCACTGTGGGAAACGGGTGCAGTTGTAACACGTCGCTGCGAATATTGTCCAGTTTGTCATCAAGGCCATCCAAGAATACATACACCCTTTCTTCTTGGAGAAGATTATTATATCGTTGAATATCAGCAGGGCACTCCATCGGATTTGGACGACGAAAGTCAATCTCACGCCAGAGACCTTGCAAGCCGGTGTAGTATTTTTCCAGGGAACCACCTGCTTGGCGGAGACGTGAGACACGGCGCCGGAGATCATAGACCTGGGAGGTATCACCACCGTCAAAATAGGTGGTAGCAACAGAGTCCCAAACCTGTTTAGCTGTGGGGAAGCGAATAAAATTGCCGATTAATGCCGGATCCATGGAGTTGATCAGCCAGCCCTTGACAATGGCGTTGTCAGTGCGCCATTTACGAAAGGATGGGTCAGTCGGAGACGGCGAGGTTAGTTCGCCATTGATGTAACCCAACTTGTCTTTGCCGGAGACGTACATCTCGACAACTTGGGACCATAGGGCATAGTTGGAACCATCCAACTTGATGCCAATCGGTAGGGCCGCAGGTTCAGAGGTCACGGTAGGAGCCTGAGCTTTGGACAAAGCTTCGGCCATCGTGGTGGTGAATAATTCAGAGAGGAGTGTTTTCGAGTTGGTGGGAGATTCTTCCATCTGGATTTGGGTTTCGGCGGCGGAGAGGGGTGTATTCTGGTTGGTGGGAGATTCCTCCGTTTGGATTGGGATTGGGATTGGGATTTCAGTGGGTGCCATAGGAGAGGGTGGTGGGTGAAAGGAGGCTAGAAGCTAGTGATGGATGTGAACAGGGAGCCAGATCGTGAGATGCTCTGATACCATGTCAACTTTTCTTTCATTGTATTCTCGTATATTTTGTTTACAGGGATATTATACACATATATAGAGAGATTTGATATGCTATTCTTGGCTATACAGATTTTTAGGACTAGAATCATATAATTATTCCTATAATCTCTCTCATTTAATTCTCAATTGACAACTCATGCCAACAAAAGGCTCATGCAGTTTGTCTTCCCTTGCCAGGTCAAAGCCACATAATGGCCATGCTCAAATTTGCAAAGCTTCTCTATGGCAAAGGTTTTCACATAACCTTTGTCAACACTGAGTCCAACCATCAACGTTTTCTGAAATCCGGAGGTCCCAACTCCTTAGATGGGTTGCCTGACTTCCAATTCAAAACTATTTCAGACAGCCTTCCTCCATCGGATCCCAACGCTACCCAAGACGTTGATGTTGCTTCCGAATCCGTTGTGCAAAAGTTCTTGGCTCCATTTTCAGACCTCCTCCTCAAACTCAACAGTACTGCAACTTCTTCAAACAATCCTCCAGTGACATGCATCATCTCAGATGGTTTCATGCCATTCACTCAAACTGTTGCTCAAAAGCTTGGAATCCCTATTGTAATGCTCTTCACGATCGCTGCTTGCACTTTAATGGGTGGTATGCAGTTTCCTCGTCTTAGGGAAAAAGGCTTCACACCCCTTAAAGGTATAACACAAAAAGGAAACACCCTACTGAAATCATGGATTATCTCTAATATTATTATTGATTACAAGTTTCCAAACTAAAAAAAAAAAAATTATTTCTTTTTGCAGATGAGAGTTATTTAACAAATGGGTTTTTAGACACAGTTATAGACTGGATTCCAGGTATGAGAAATATTCGATTGAGGGATCTCCCAAATACTTTTATTACTACAAATCCAAATGATCCTTTCTTCATACTGACCGTTGAAGCAATAGAGATAGCTCCTAAAGCTTCAGGAATCGTTGTTCACACATTTGACGTGTTAGAGCAAGAGGTTTTGGATGCTCTCTCCCCCATGTTTCCTTGCGTATATGCCATTAATTGGCCCTCAGCAACTACTATTTAATCACTTACCCAAAGATCCTCTTAAATCAATTGGGTATAGCTTGTTGGAAGAAGATACTGAGTGCCTTAATTGGCTTAGCTCTAAAGCACCCAACTCAGTAATTTATGTGAGCTTTGGAAGTGGCATTGTCATGACACCACAGCAGTTGGCCGAGATTAGTTGGGGACTTGCAAATAGCAAGTTCACGTTTTTGTGGATAATTAGGCCCGATTTAGTTGTTGGAGAATCAGAGATTTTGCCACCTGAATTCGTGGAAGAAACTAAAGGAAGAGGACTAATAACAAGTTGGTGCCCTCAAGAGAAAGTGCTTAACCACTCATCCATTGGAGGGTTCTTAACTCACTGCGGGTGAAATTCAATTATTGAAAGCGTTTGTGCAGGAGTGCCCATGATTTGTTGTCCATTCATTGGGGATCAGCAAACAAACTGTAAGTATGCTTGCAATGAATGGGGCATTGGCATTGAGATTGATAATGGTGCCAAGAGAGGGGAAGTGGAGAAGATTGTGAGAGAGTTGATGGAGGGAAACAATGGTAAGAAAATGAAGAAAAAGGCCATGGAGTGGAAAAAATTGGCCGAAGAGGCCACTGGTCCACATGGGTCTTCATCCATCAACTTAGACAAGTTGGTGAATGATGTTCTTTTATCAAAAGGATAGATGTTTTAGAAGAAAGTGATAATAAGGGAAAAATATAAAATGACCCCTTAAACTATCAGTCATTTGTAATTTAGCCCCATAATATTCAAAATGTAATAAAATGGCCTCCTAAACTATTAACTAGTTGCAATTAGGCTATTCTGTTAGTCAATACCATCAAAATAGATGGAAAAGTAAAAACGATGTCGTTTTGTTAAGGTAAAGTTACTAAAATTCCCTTTTAGGAAAAAAAATCAAATTAAAAAAAAAAAAGCTCACTAAACGTTCTCGTTTTGCTTTCAAAGAAAAACCCTTGCACGACAACCATATCAGACTTCCGTCCAGCAATTTCTCACTTTGTCTTCTTTATCAGGAACCCTTCCAGTTCGTCACTTCCCTTCTCCACACAGCTGCCCAAACTTCAGTTAACCTTCTCCTCTCCGGCTCACCGCTCGTCAACTTTGAGCGTTTCTAACGCAGTTAGACTGATGATTCTGGTAATTTGCACATTCTCTCTTTACCCAAACCTATTTAAAATCTTCACTCAGTGCAAATGCTTCAGTCGCTAAAACATCAAGAGATGGTGTGAAAAGTAAAAATTCCAATTCTCTCCAATGTACCATGGAAGACGCCCAAAAATATAGCCCCTGAAACACCAAAATTACTCGTTTTCCAAATTTCGGAGTCAGAATCCAAAGCTTTTTCCCAATACCCCACCAAATGTCAAAGCTTCAAGCACCAAGAAAGACCCCAATTCACCACTAAGGAACCCAGGAAAAAAAAAAAAAAAAAAAATCAAGCTTTCCAAAACATCAAGATGAGTTTTCTGCAGATTGAGCAAAAAACCTGACGTAAACAAAGACTTTTTCCATGTGGGTATCTTTGTGACAGCCAAAAAGAGAGGTCCCAAATGCTTATCTAACACCGACCCATTAGTTTTTTATGCAGAATTTCTACTATTAGGCAGCCATTAAAGATTGAGAAAAATGGTGGTGCCGTGGTGAAAGAGAAAGGAGAAAGCTTTACAATGTTGTTGGCTGACAGTGGAAGAATAGGTGACAGTTGGGGTAGGATTGCTGGGCCCATTAAGAAAGGGAGAGAGAGAGAGAGAGAGAGAGAGAGAGAGAGAGCTTTTTGTCTGTAAGGAAAGTTTTGGCTGTCTCCATTTTCTCTGCTACATTTCATCTTCAACCATCATCAAAGTCACCACCACCCTCTTCTGATTCTCCCTCCCTCTCTCTCTCTCTGCATGTGTTAAATGAAGGTTGGGCAGCTGCGTGGAGAAGGGAAGTGACGAACTGGAGCCAGGAGGGGTTCCGGATGAAGAAGATAAAGTGACAAACTACTGGACAGAAGTCTGATATGGTTGTCGTGTAAGGGTTTTTTTTTTGAAAGCAAAACGACAACGGGCTTTTTTTTTTTTTTAATTTTTTCGTAAAAGGGCATTTTAGTAACTTTATCTTAACAAAACGACGTCGTTTTTACTTTTCCATCCATTTTGACAGTGTTGACTAACGGAGTGGCCTAATTGCAACTGGTTGGTAGTTTAGGAGGCTACTTTATTACATTTTGAACATTAGGAGGCTAAATTGCAAATGACTAGTAGTTTGAGGGGCTATTTTATATTTTTTCGTGATAATAACGAAAAAAGTATCATCATTTAAAATTTTGGGTATGTATACTTTGCATCCGTTTGATTGCTGCCCAAGGGTTTGACTTGTTATAGTGTTCATGGGAGAAAATCCAGCTAAATTTAATATGAACATAAATGACATCATTTACCAAATCTAGGGTGTGTTTGGCAAATCATTTTGCCTATGTTATTGTAACACACGTGGATTGATTATAGTATAAAGTTTTGAATTTTTTGTATTGAAGGTGAAAAAGTCTTGTTTTATAGTGTTTTTTTGTTTTTAATTTTTGTATTTGAATAGTAATAAAAAATAAATGATGTGATAAAGAAAATGAATAATATGATATAAAAAATGAAGATATTTTGATGATGATTTTTTGAAAAAATGGTGCATGAATAGTGGTGTTGAGGGCGTGAAATGGTTTGCCAATCACAGCCCTAGAACTCCCACAATGACCATCAACACAAATGAATACAAATAATGTGAGATCAAATTTTGCTTTCGTGGGGTGTTTATATATGTTTGGGGGAACTGGGAAGGGATGCATGTGTCATTTAGTTTATTATCGTTTTGAGACCAGATAAAAGGAAAACATTTCCCTACCAAGTACCAAGCCAATCGAAGCAACGAAAGTAGACATTTGCATCTACTCTAGATGAGAGTATATTCGGAAAGAATAAGCTTTGAGTCTATTTCACCACCTGAGCAGCTTGGGACTTGGTTTAGGCCGTATGAGTTTAATTTATAGATTGACATTTTTTTTTTTTCTATCAAATAACAGGTCAAGCGAATTGTGTTTTGGTCAACCCAACACAACTTATTTATTGGAGGTCGTATCGGGTCAACTCAACATGACACGTTTATCAAACGGATTGTATCGTATCACCTGCTTATTTTAATGGGTCATGTTAGAGTTAAGGAGTTTGATTAATTTAGGTAAACGGGTTGTGTTAGGCCTGACACTTAACGAGTTGTCAGGTCAACCCAAATCTAACACAATTTGTTTTGGTCATTGGAATATTTTTTTGATACAATTTGGCTCCCCTAAATCTAAATTCCTAGTTTCGTCCATGCTTGGAATGGATGTGACGCAATACAAAGGAAACATAAAAGAAAAGACAGAAAATAAAGATAAATTGATCAATTCCATATTGATAAAAGTCTTGTTGGCCAACAATGGAGTTTTGGCAACCTCAAGGCCAACAACCTAGCCAAGGTCAGTTTTCTCTTCTCAAGGCTAATCGGTTGGATGCTTGGTATATCAATAGAGACCTGCTATTCTTTCAATTATTGTCTATATCGTTTGTTTAACTCTTTTTCAAATTCACCACTACAGATTCAATGTTAGATTTGAAAAAAGTATGGATGGAGTTGGATAGAAGTTGGATAGGAGAAAGAAAAATAGCATTTCTCATATCAATATGGAGACTACGGC
This sequence comes from Corylus avellana, assembly GCF_965113065.1. Lineage (NCBI taxonomy): Eukaryota > Viridiplantae > Streptophyta > Magnoliopsida > Fagales > Betulaceae > Corylus > Corylus avellana. Next base: position 1,659,492 of record NC_142494.1, on the reverse strand, counting down.
TGCCAAGCATGAAACGTGGACCTTGAATCAATGAATCATAGGATTGCTGACTTGTTTGAATGTGCTGATTTAGTGATGAAAATGTGAGACGTAGTGGCCATGAAGAAGCCTATCGACTAGCAAATGAAGCGCTTTCTCTTAGTGATGAACACGTTCTTTTGGAAGAGGTTCCGTGTATCTTTGATATTGTTTCTTTTGAGCGCGGTAGTTAAGTAGGTTTATATATTTATGAGATGCTTGAAGGTATTAAAAAAAATTAGAGTGGGTTTGAAGAGAAAATCCTTATTCAAATATTAAAGAGTATTTACAAAAAAGAAAGATTGGAAGAAGGATATGCTTTCCCATATGTCAAATATTAAAATTTTACTAAGTTAGTTCCCTTCCAAGTTCAAAATAATGATATTTTTAGAATAGTGTCATTTATTTTTATATGGAATTATTAGATGTGGTAAATGAAGTCATTTATTTTCATATTAAATTTAGTTGAATTTTCTCCCATGAATAAATGCAGAGTATAGCAAGTCAAACCGTTGGGCAGCAATCAAAGTATCAAATGGATGCAGAGTATACTCAGATTTTTAAATGATGATACTTTTTTCATAATTATCACTTTCTTCTAAAACATCTATCCTTTTGATAAAATAGCATCATTCACCAACTTGTCAAAGTTGATGGATGAAGACCCATGTGGACTAGTGGCCTCTTCGGCCAATTTTTTCCACTCCATGACCTTTTTCTTCATTTTCTTACCCTTGTTTCCCTCCATCAACTCTCTCACAATCTTCTCCACTTTCCATCTCTTGGCACCATTATCAATCTCAATGCCAATGCCCCATTCATTGCAAGCACACTTACAGTTTGTTTGCTGATCCCCAAAGAATGGACAACAAATCATGGGCATACCTGCACAAACACTTTCAATAATCGAATTCCACCCGCAGTGAGTTAAAAACCCTCCAATGGAAGAGTGGTTAAGCACTTCCTCTTGAGGGCACCAGCTAATTATTAGTCCTCTTCCTTTAGTTTCTTCCACAAACTCAGGTAGCAAAATCGCTGAATCACCAACAACTAAATCAGGCCTAATTATCCACAGAAACATGAACTTGCTATTTGCTGGTGTGGTGTCATGACACTAATGCTGCCAAAGTTCACATAAATCACTGAGTTGGGTGCCTTAGAGTTAAGCCAATTAAGGCACTCAGTTTCTTCTTTCCACAACCTATACCCAGTTGATTTCAGAGGGTCTTTCGGTGAGTGATTAAGTAGTAGTTGCTGAGGGCCAATGGCATATACACAAGGAAACATGGGGGAGAGAGCATCCAAAACTTCCTGCTCTAACGCGCCAAATGTGTGAACAACAATTCCTGAAGCTTTAGGAGCTCTCTCTACTGCTTTAACGGTCAGTTTGAAGACATGATGATTTGGATTTGTAGTAATAAAAGAATTTGGGAGATCCCTCAATTGGATATCTGTCATACCTAGAATCCAGTTTATAACTGTGTCTAGAAACCCATTTGTCAGAAAACTCTCATCTGCAAAAATAAATTATTATTATTATTATTATTTTTTTAGTTTGGAAACTTGTAATCAATAATAATATTAGAGATAATCCATGATTTCAGAAGGGTGTTTCCCTTTTGTGTTATACCTTTAAGGGGTGTGACGCCTTTGTCCCTGAGACGGGGAAACTGCATAAAACCCATAAGCTGCAAGCAGAGACAGTGAAGAGCATTAAAATAGCGATTCCAAGCTCACGAGCAGCAGTGTGAGTGAATGCCAGGAAGCCATCTGCAATAATGCAAGTCACAGGAGGATTGTTTGAAGAAGTTGCAGTAGTGTTGAGTTCGAGAAGGATGTCTGAAAATGGAGCCAAGAAGTTTTCCATAATGGATTCGCTAAGAGCATCAATGATTCAATGTCTTGGGTAGCGTTGGAATCCGATGGAGGAAGGCTGTCTAGAATGGTTTTGACTTGGAAGTCAGACAAACCATCCAAGGACTTGGGGCCTCCAGATTTCAGAAAACGTTGATGGTTGAACTCTGTGTTCACAAAAGTTATGTGAAAATCTTTGCCGTGGAGAAGCTTTGCAAATTTGAGCATGACCTTTATGTGGCTTTGAATTGGGAATGGAATACAAACTGCATGAGCCTTGGAATCCATTTCCCTCTCTCTTTGATCTGCTACCTGTGTACTTTCATTGTATCTTCTTATATAATGACCCATTTGATCAATCTAGCTACTCATGACAATTTTGGCTACAATTCCAACATCAGGAAGCATTGAATATCCTTTATGCCCTTTTTGACTTCATCATTTACTTGACAAGCGAGTAAACAGAGGGTGCTCCTTCAAATTAAGACAAAAGTTTTTGTTCAAATTAATTTAGCTGGAAGAATTTCTGACAATTTAGTATATTAAACTCTCGTATGTTTAAAGTACATGTTAAACTTGATACTGAGCCCCACTTTTTTAATTTTTCTGATGGACACTATAAGGAGAATTTGTCTTTTGCTTTGATAGGTATTGTGTTCATTGAACATTCCAATCTATTATGTAATTGCTGGCAAAGATATTGTGTGGAGTAGAGTTGGGGGACCAGGACCTATCAATTCATTTTGGGGGGTACCAGTATAATTTTTTTTTTTTTTTTTTTTTTTTTTTTTTTTTTTTAATTTAATTTAATTTAATTTAATTCCTTAAAATATCTTTTTTGAGGAAGTGAGAGGGGAGGGGGGGACCATGGCCCCAACCGGTCCCCCCTTCCCTCCGTCTCTAAGCAATGTCATTGCAAACGTGTATTAATTATAGAGACTACTTTTTGGAAGCTAACTATAGCAATTTTAATAATCGGTTAGGCAAATTTCAGCCTCCATCTTCGAAAACAACACCCTCGATATCTCCTTCCATCTCTTTCCTCTAAGACTCTGAAAGATCGAATATTCAATAGCATCAATGTAGCATTAATTATATATATATATATATATATATATATATATATATATATATATATATATATATATTGTTGAGACAGTTGTCAACCTTGAGAGCAACTTCATTCAAAGAACGAAAAATGATTAGTAGCGAATATATATATTGTTGAGACAGTTGTCAACCCTGGTAGCAACTTGATTCAAAGCGTGCTAAGAACAAAAAATGATCTGATGCTTGAGTGAGTTTGATTATGACAAGAGCAATAATAATTGAGAGTAATAAGAGTAGGAAATGAATACGTATCTGTATCATAAGATGACTACTCCTTTTATAGAGGCTGTGAATAGGTAAACTCTAGTAGGACTCTCACTTGACTCCCTTGATTCGTGGGAGTGGTTGAAACCCATATTATCCTTTGAGATAATATGAGAGATTTAAGTAGATATGATATTATGTATTTAGTCTCCTTTTGGGAGAGATTTAGTTGGTTGCTCTCTCACTTGGGTTGTTTGGACAGTGATCATGCTCCCTTGATTATAGGGGTATGTGATTCTGCATGCAACAATTTATGAAATCATGCAATTGCATATTTAATTTGTTTAATGCCTGCAAATTATTTAAATAAATGTCAAAATATATTATTATTTTATGCATCTTTTGGCATTATGCCTCTTTATATGCAACATTTGTGATTAATTTTTCAGACTTAATTAATCACATGTCTATACATACTCATATAAGCAAGCATTCAAAAAAAAAAAAAAAAAAAAAGTGTAGATAGAGATGCATAAATACACAAAAGACAAGAAAGAAAATACTCCCTTGAAAAGCTTATGCCCAAGTGCCGATAACACTTGGGGCAAAACATTTCGAGGTACTACTTGGACCCAACAGCTCAAGCAGAATTTCTAATGGATAATTTCGAGTGTTAAAATTCTGATAATGAAACCCCAACTTCGAGAAGCAATAGAGTTGGGGGACGGATACCTATTTTAGATCTAATTATATTGCTATATCCTTGTAGTACTTGTGTAAAATGCAAGATTTACATTCCAATTTGCCGATGGATCTACATAGATCTACGCCCTCCATAGCAAAAAGGTGTCCCTCGGTAGTAGATCTACACTCACCTTCAATCAATCTAAAAGATAAGTTGAATGCTTCTCCCTCTTTTTCATATATATATATATATATATATATATATATATATATATATATATTCAGCCTCATGTTTTCCTCAGATTGGATATTTTTATATATGTGTGCCCCTATTTTCTATTATCAACATAACTACAATCTCTCGTTTGTTGCTCCATTGAATTGTGCACCTCACATAAATGCCCTGAATACGGTATTCATAAGGACCTGTTAGCCATCAATCATATATGGTATATGCCATTGGTCATCAGCAACTACTACTTAATCACTTACCCAAAGACCATCTAAAATCAACTGGTATAGCTCGTGGAAAGTAGAGATTGAGTGCCTTAATTGGCTTAACTCTAAAGCAGCCAACTCAGTGATTTATGTGAACTTTTAAAGCATCATTGTCATGACACCACAGCAGTTGGTTGAAATTGGTTGGGGACTTGCAAATAGCAAGTTCACATTTTTGTAGATAATTAGGCTTGATTCAGTTGTTGGTGAATTAGCGATTTTGCTACCTGAGTTTTTGGAAGAAACTAAAGGAAGATCACTAATTGCAAGTTGGTGCCCTCAAGAGGAAGTGCTTAGCCACTCCTCCATTGGAGGGTTCTTAACTCATTGCGGCTGGAATTCTATAATCGAAAGTGTTTGTGCCGGGGTGCCTATGCTTTGTTGGCCTTTCTTTGGGGATCAGCAAACAAACTGCAAGTATACTTGTAATGAATGGGGCATTGGCATGGAGATTGATAATGGTGCCAAGAGAGGGGAAGTGGAGAAGATTGTGAGAGAGTTGATGGAAGGAAACAAGGGTGAGAAAATGAAGAAAGAGGTCATGGAGTTGAAAAAATTGGCCGAAGAGGCCACTGGTCCACATGGGTCATCAACCATCAACTTAGACAAGTTGTTGAGTGATGTGCTTTTATCAAAATGTTAGATGTTTTACAAGAGACTAGTGATAATAATAAAAAAAGTATCATCATTGAAAAATTTGGGTATATATACTCTGCATCCGTTTGATTGCTGCCCAAGGGTTTGACTTGCTATAGTGTTCATTGGAGAAAATCCAGCTAAATTTAATATGAACATAAATGACATTATGGGGTGTTTATATTTGTTTGTGGGAACTGGGAAGAGATTCATGTGTCATTTAGTTTATTATTGTTTTGTGAGCAGATAAAACGAAAACATTTCCCTACCAATTAAGCCAATCGAAGCAACGAAAGTAGACATTTGCATCTACTCTTGAAGAGAGTATATTCGGAAAGCATAAGCTTTGAGTCTATTTCACCACTTGAGCAGCTTGAGACTTGGATTAGGCTGTATGAGTTTTATAGATTGATGATTTTTTTGTTTTTTTAGTCTATCAAATAATGGATCAGACGAGGAAATGTTAAAGTAATTGTTAAGTGATTAAATTTATTTCTTCCTATCAGTTTAAGCTTTTAGGATAATTGGTAATTTAACATTGTATCAGAACCAAAGGTCTTGGATCGAACCTTGATTCCGTCAATTCATCTCCAATTTAAATTAAATATTTCACGTGTTGGGCCTCACATATTAAAAGACGAGTTTAAGCCCACACGTGAGTGAGAGTGTTAAAGTAATAGTTAAGTGATTAAATTTACCTCTTCCTATCAGCTTAAGCTTTTGAGATAACTGGTAATTTAACAAAAGGATCCTCTCCAATATTGTCCATTTGTTCTTTGGGCAAAATATTTTGGACAAGTATGCCCTCCTAATTACACTAAATGGATGCTCTCCATTTCAAGTGAAATGGAAAGGATCCGTTTTGTCAAAGATGTTCTGTTTGGGTCAACACAACACAACCTATTTATTGTAGGTTGCATCAAGTCAACTCAACATGACATGTTTATCAAATGGGTTGTGTCGTTCACATGCTTATTTAAATGGTTCATGTCAGAGTTAAGGGGTTTGATGCATTTAGCTAAACAGGTTGTGTTAGGGTTGACACTTAATGAGTTGACAAGTCAAGGAGGTCGACCCAAATCCGACACATCAACTCGAATTGCTAGCTCTGAATCAATAGCATAGTCGTACACATATGATGATGCAGTTGATCATACGGCTAATCTTAGACCACAAACGTCTACAAAAGAGAGATAATGAGATCGGAAAATTGCCAAGGGCGCCGACAGAATACCCCTTATGCTTAAGTTACCAAAATGTTTATGGAATCTCTCTAAGAGAGTTATAGTAAGGAGAGAAGTATTACACAAGAATAATGGAGCGAAGTCTATGTACTTGGAATGAGAGACAAATCTAAGGGGGCTTGTGGGACCCCTAGCCCCCTCCACCCCCTCCTAAAAATGGATCAGGATCCCCTCCCATTATTGGGAGAATTGGAGATTTTCCAATTTTCAATCCTAGCCATCTATTTTTATCTAACAGTCCATATAATGCCACGTGTCCCACTTAAATTAAATAATAAAATATTAATTAATTTTTTTAAAAAAATAAAAAATTAAATAATAAAAATTAAATTCAAATAAAAAAAATAAAAAATCAAGATAGGGGGTGGCCGGCCACCCAAGTTTTTTTTTATTTGATTTTAATTTTAATTTTTTTTTAAAAAATTAATTAATATTTTATTATTTAATTTAAGTGGGACACGTGGCATCGTATAGGTTGTTGGATAAAAATGAATGGCCAGGATTAAAAATTGGAGATTCTCCAATTCTCCCAATAATGAGAGGGGATCCTGATCCCCAAAAAAATCTTAAAAAAGGTTTTTTAATCTTTATGATTCAATGGCAGATTTGAAAAAATATAGATAGAGTTGGATAGCATATCCATATGGAGACTACGGCCAACAAGCATGAAACGTGGACCTTGAATCATGGGATTGCTAACTTGTTAGGATGTGCTGACTTAGTGATGAACATGTGAGACGTAGTGGCAATGAAGAAGCTCAACGACTTGTGAAGGAAGTGCTTTTTCTTAGTGATGAATATATTATCTTGGAGGAAGTTCCCCAGTATATCTTTGATATTGTTTCTTTCAAGTGACTCTTAATGAGGTTTATAAATTTATGAGATGCTTCAAGGTCTTCAAAAAAAAAAAAAAATAGAGTGGGTTTGAGGAGAAAATCTTTGTTCAAATAATAAAGAGTATTTACAAAAAAGAAAGAAGATTGGAAGAATGATATGCTTTCCCTTATGTCAAATATTAAAATTTTGAGAGTTAGTTTCCTTCCAAGTTCAAAATAATGATATTTTTCGAATAGAAAATAAAGGAAATTTTCCGAAAAATAATACGCTTGAATCAAAAGGAATAGGCAAGATGTAGAAGCCCTTTGTTGGTCTTATCAGCCACTGTAAGGGATTGTAACTGTGTCTGAGGAGTTGCTCTGTTTTTAATGAAATTTCTTATTATAAAAAAAATAATAAAAAATGTAGAAGTGTTGTAAAATCAAAGGAAATAACAAGACAAAATAAAGAGATTGCAATATGTGAAACTAGTTCTTCAAGAACTATGTATGATTCTTCTATATTTTTGTGTGTTCTACATACAACTCAATTCTCCCTTTTATAGGCATGGAATCATAATGGGAGGTTAAGGAATATGAAAGGGGGAATATGAAACAAAAGGATATATTAATCAATTTATTACATGAATGTTATAGGAATTCTAAAAGATGACATGAATGTGTAGAATTCCAAGAGATGGAACTAAATGGTCATCCACTAAATGCATGAATGCATTCATAACAAGAAGCCCTTTCCAGAGTTTTTTAAATGGAATTATTAGATTTGATAAGTGATGTCATTTATTTTCATATTAAATTTAGTCGGATTTTCTCCCATGAACACTATAGCAAGTCAAACCCTTGGGTAGCAATCAAACGGATGCAGAGTGTACTCAAATTTTTAAATGACTATACTTTTTTCATTTTTATCACTTTCTTCTAAAACATCTATCCTTTTGATAAAAGAACATCATTCACCAACTTGTCTAAGTTGATGGACGAAGACCCATGTGGACTAGTGGCCTCTTCGGCCAATTTTTTCCACTCCATGGCCTTTTTCTTCATTCTCTTACCCTTGTTTCCCTCCATCAACTCTCTTACATTCTTCTCCACATCCCCTCTCTTGGCACCACTACCAATCTGAATGCCAATGCCCCATTCATTACAAGCATACTTACAGTTTGTTTGCTGATCCCCAAAAAATGGACAACAAATCATGGGCACTCCTGCACTAACACTTTCAATAATCGAATTCCACCCGCAGTGAGTTAAGAACCCTCCAATGGATGAGTGGTTAAGCACTTCTTCTTGTGGGCACCAACTAGCAATTAGTCCTCTTCCTTTAGTTTCTTCCATGAACTCAGGTGGCAAGATCGCTGAATCACCAACAACTAAATCAGGCCTAATTATCCACATAAACAAGAACTTGCTATTTGCAAGTCCCCAACCAAACTCAATCAGCTGCTGTGGTGTCATGACAGCAATGCTACCAAAGTTTACATAAATCACTGAGTTGGGTGCCTTAGAGTTAAGCCAATTAAGGCACTCAGTTTCTTCTTTCCACAAACTATACCCAGTTGATTTGAGAGGGTCATTGGGTGAGTGATTAAGTAATAGTTGTTGAGGGCCAATGGCATATACACAAGGAAACATGGGGGAGAGAGCATCCAAAACTTCCTGCTCTAATGTGTCAAATGTGTGAACAACGATTCCTGAAGCTTTAGGAGCTTTCTCTACTACTTCACAGGTCACTTTGCAAACAGGGTCATTTGGATCTGTAGTAATAAAAAAATTTGGGAGATCCCTCAATCGGATACCTCTCATACCTGGAATCCAGTCTATAACTGTGTCTAAAAACCCATTTGTTAAGTAACTCTCATCTGCAAAAAATAATTTTTTTTTTAGTTTGGAAAGTTGTAATCAATAATAATATTAGAGATAATCCATGATGTCAGAAAGGTGTTTCCCTGTTGTGTTATACCTTTAAGGGGTGTGAAGCCTTTTTCCCTAAGACGAGGAAGCTGCATGGCACCCATTAAACTGCAAGCAGCGATCGTGAAGAGCATTACAATAGGGATTCCAAGCTTTTGAGCAACAGTTTGAGTGAATGGCATGAAACCATCTGAGATGATGCAAGTGACTGGAGGATTGTTTGAAGAAGTTGCAGTACTATTGAGTTTGAGGAGGATGTCTGAAAATGGAGCCGAGAAGCTTTCGGAAATGGATTTGCTAATAGCATCAGCGTCTTGGGTAGCGTTGGAATCCGATGGAGGAATGCTGTCTGGAATGGTTTTGAATTGGAAGTCAGGCAACCCATCTAAGGCGTTGGGACCTCCGGATTTCAGAAAACGTTGATGGTTGAACTCTGTGTTCACAAAGGTTATGTGAAAATCTTTGCTGTAGAGAAGCTTTGCAAATTTGAGCATGGCCTTTATGTGGCTTTGAACTGGGCATGGAATACAAACTGCATGAGCCTTTTCAGCTTCTGCTCTCTTTGAATTCATTTCCTTCTCTCTTTCTGCTCTGTGTATATGTATGTTGATATGCTGTTCCATTATGCCTCTCTCATATATATTACTCATAAACTAAGTACTAATAGACGTTGCAATGACGTTACTCATTTGAAGGAGCTAGTAGACAAATTTGTGATGTAAAATGAGTGATCTATATGTATAGGTAGATTGATAAAATGAGTGGTCTATATGTATAGTTAGAATGATAAAATGAGTGATCTATATAGATCACTCATTTTATCAATCTACCTATACATCACAAATTTGTCTACTAGCTCCTTCAAATGAGTAACGTCATTGCAAACGTCTATTAGCACTTAGTTTATATAGATCACTCATTTTATCAATCTACATATACATCACAAATTTGTCTACTAGCTCCTTCAAATGAGTAACGTCATTGCAAACGTCTATTAGCACTTAGTTTATATAGATCACTCATTTTATCAATCTACCTATACATCACAAATTTGTCTACTAGCTCCTTCAAATGAGTAACGCCATTGCAAACGTCTATGAGCAATTGCAAACGTCTATTAGCACTTGGTTTATGAGTAATATAACAGTTTTAATAATCGGTTGACTTAAAGCATCCAACATTCACTAAATTCCATCTCCTACCGCCAACCATAGGGTTTAATGGCTCAAAACAAATTTGAAATGGTCTAGGCATGTACTAGGCATAAGAGCACTAACAGCACTACCTATACCCATTCTCTTTCTTATATTTAGGAAAAATCTTAAAAAAACTACAAAAAAAAAATCATTCACATCAGCCTCCTTAAATATAATCTACACCATTGGGTTTTACAGTGTTATACATTGGAAAATACTGAAGCAATCCAAAAGATTATTATATTCATAAAAATAAAAATAAAAATAAAAAATTTATATTCTCTCTCCTCTCTCCTCACTCCTCACGTCTCTCTCGTAGGCTCACCAAACGAACATCAAAATCACCACCACAAACTGCAAAAATGATACATAAAAATCAGACATCAACACAATTTTTGTTGCTTTTTGGTAGGTAAGAAAACGAGAGAAGAAAAAAAAGGGTCTTTACGAGGTAAGACACAACAAAAGAATGTATTTCCTCTTCGTTTGGTTTTTGATTAGATTCAGGTAAACTACCTACTAATGTAAACGATTTGACAATAAAGAAACCATTTTGCTGAAGAAATCGTAGACGAAAATGAGAGATGGATGGTCGTAGACGGACGAAATCGCAGACAGGCAAAATCACAAATGAAAACGAAATCGCAGACGAACGAATTCGAAGAAGAAAATGACGAAATCAAAGAAGAAAAACATCCAATCTGATGGACACTTGAAGGAGAATTTGTCTTTTGCTTTGATAGGTATTGTGTTCATTGAACAATCCAATCTATTATGTACTTGCTAGCAAAGATACTGTGTAAGCAACGTCATTGCATACGTCTATTAAATTTGTATTCACTTTGAATATATATATATATATATATATATATATATATATATATATATATATATATATGAACGTTTCAGAGATGGGTTGGGCTTTGATTTTTCATTAAAAAAATACTAATGGAGATTACGATCAGAATTAGGAAGACTTGAAAGTTGGAACCACTTTAATTGTACCCACTCTTTTCTTTGTTAGGGATATTAAATTTGTGCTTTTGGCTTGGAAATTCTATTAAATTTGTGCACCGAAGAAGAAAAGAGCTTCAATGAAACGGCTGTCAAAAGCCATTAAAAGCTCAAACTAAAGAGATACTTATCTGATTGTTTAAATTCACAGCACATATTCTTAAATCACGTGTTCTTACTCTGTTTTTCTAATGATTAATGAGAGTTGGGATGAGTATTAAAGGAAAAAATTACTTCACCGCCCATCGTTGTCGTCGCTCTCTGCCGTCCTTAGCAAACCCATAGTTTTCACATTCAACTTTTATTTCTATATTCCTTGACGGCAGCTATTGATTGGAGAGTTGCATGCATGATTGAAATCTGTTATTGTTTCTGATAGTATATTTTTTTGGCTCAATATAGAACTCAGAGAACTAAAAATTCCTCCTTTTTTTTTTTTTTTTGTTGGTAAGTAGAAGTAAAAATATTAGTGATATTTAAGATCAGTAAGTTGTGGTCATTTCTACAGATTACCACATTTATTGGGGTGTGTTGACTGTCAGTAACATCAGATTGGTTGTGGATGGATGTTCTTTGAGACGTTAGAGCTGGGAATTGGGAATAAAAATGATATCTTATGGTTGCTATGTGCTTTTCTTTTTTTAAAACAATGGGAATTTTTGTAGTGAAGTACATGCACTGCTTCTATTATAGTTTGGTGTCCTGATTCAGAATATAGTGGCTCTGCTCGAACCATTGTTTTTCTTTTTCTTTTTTTTGGAGAAATCAATACATTGTTCTTATGTATTGATAACTTTTGCTTTTGAATTTCTAATTGTAGAATGTGACATTTTCCATTGAGAATCATTTAAGTTAAAGAAAGCAATATCCCTGTGTGTGTTTTCCATATTAGGTTTGATTTATTTTCCATGTTAAAATATGTGCATTTAGGGTTTGATTGATTACCATTCTTCTATTCTCTCTACTTACCACAGTTTTCCTATAAATAGGGGTAATTAGTATTATATAAATTATCAAGAGAATAATAGCACAATGTGGTCATAAAGGGCAACTCTCATTATTGGTGAATGTAGGCCTCTTTAGGCCAATCCACCTCAAATTTTCTATGTTCTCTCTCTAGGCCAATCCACCCCAAATTTTTTATGTTCTCTCTCTTGGCAAAATCGCGTATAAAGTCGATTTTGCCGATAATTCCATCAAAACCCCACATCCCATTATTATTGCACAATTATACACAGAAAAAAATACATAAATACGTAAAAGCTTTTTTAGGCTCTGCAACAAAAGTCAAATGGTAAAAGTTTCACATGTATTTGATTATATTTTCTCTCTATTTTTATTAAATGTTGAGTGAAAAATTTTCTTCTATTTTGTATTCCTAAAAAAAAAAGATTTTGTTTATTTTGCTTTTTATATATATATATATATATATATATATATATATATATATATATAACGTTCAGAATTATATAGGTTTTATTTGTATTGAAATATGATAGATAATTTATTTGATTGCATTAAATCTTAAACTTTTATTTTGTATTCATAAAAAATATTTTGTTTATTTTCAAACGTTCATAATTATATGACCTTTAGTAGGTCTTTTCATTGAAAGAGTCACAACTTTTTTTATCCTACATAAAAAGTATAATAGAAATGCTTTTAAATTTTAAAATTAAAATATAATGAAAAATCTCGCGCATACGCGGGTTATGCGCTGGTATAAATAATGTGAGATCAAATTTTGCTTTCGTGGGGTGTGTATATATGTTTGTGGGAACTGGGAAGGGATACATGTGTCATTTAGTTTATTATCGTTTTGTGACTAGATAAATGGAAAACATTTCTCTACCAAGTACCAAGCCAATCGAAGCAAAGAATGTAGACATTTGCATCTACTCTGGATGAGAGTATATTCGGAAAGTATAAGCTTTTGAGTATTTCACCACCTGAACAGCTTGGGACTTGGTTTAGGCTGTATGAGTTTAATTTATAGATTGAAGGTTTTTTTTTTTTTTTTTTTTTTTTTTTTTTTTTTAATTTTAATTTTATCAAATAACGGGTCAAATGAGTTGTGTTTTGATCAACCCAGCACAACTTATTTATTGCAGGTCGTATCGAGTCAACTCAACATGACACGTTTATAAAACGGGTTGTACCGTGTCACCGGCTTATTTTAATGGGTCATATCAGAGTTAAGGGGTTTGATTCATTTAAGTAGACGGGTTGTATTAGGCCTGACACTTAAAGAGTTGGCATATTGACCCAAATCTAACACAATTTGTTTTGGTCATTTGAAAATTTTTTTTGATACAATTTGGCTCCCCTAAAGCTAAATTCCTAGTTTCGTTCATGCTTGGAATGGTTGTTACGCAAGACAAAGGAAACATAAAAGTAAAGACAGAAAATAAAGATAAATTGATAAATTCCATATTGATAAAAGTCTTGTTGGTGAACAATGGAGTTTTGGCAACCTCAAGGCCAACAACATAGCCAAGGTCAGTTTCTCTTCTCAAGGCTAATCGGTTGGATGCTTGGTATACAAATAGAGACCTGCTATCCTTTCAATTATTGTCTATATCTTTTGTTTAACTCTTTTTCAAATTCACCACTACAGATTCAATGTTAGATTTGAAAAAAGTATGGATGGAGTTGGATAGGAGAAAGAAAAATAGCATTTCTCATATCAATATGGAGACAACCGCTGCCAAGCATGAAACGTGGACCTTGAATCATAGGATTGCTGACATGTTAGGATGTGCTGATTTAGTGATGAAAATATGAGATGTAGTGGCCATGAAGAAGCCCATCGACTTGCAAATGAAGCGCTTTCTCTTTGTGATGAATATGTTCTTTTGGAAGAAGTTCTGTGTATTTTTGATATTGTTTCTTTTGAGAACAGTAGATAAGTAGGTTTATAAATATATGAGATGCTTGAAGGTATTAAAAAAAAAAAAAAAAAAAAGAGTGGGTTTGAAGAGAAAATCCTTGTTCAAATATTAAAGAGTATTTACAAAAAAAAAAAAAGATTGAAAGAAGGATATTCTTTTCCATATGTCAAATATTAAAATTTTACGAGTTAGTTCCTTTCCAAGTTCAAAATAATGACATTTTTAGAATAGTGTCATTTATTTTTATATGGAATTGTTAGATGTGGTAAATGAAGTAATTTATTTTCATATTAAATTTAGTTGAATTTTCTCCCATGAACAGATGCAGACTATAGCAAGTCAAACCCTTGGGCAGCAGTCAAAGTATCAAATGGATGCAGAGTATATTCAAATTTTTAAATGATGATACTTTTTTCATAATTATCACTTTCTTCTAAAACATCTATTCTTTTGACTAAAGAACATCATTCACCAACTTGTCTAAGTTGATGGATGAAGACCCATGTGGCCTAGTGGCCTCTTCGGCCAATTTTTTCCACTCCATGGACTTTTCCTTCATTTTCTTACCCTTGTTTCCTTCCATCAATTCTCTTACAATCTTCTCCACTTTCCATCTCTTGGCACCATTATCAATCTCAATGCCAATGCCCCATTCATTGCAAGCACACTTACAGTTTGTTTGCTGATCCCCAAAGAATGGACAACAAATCATGGGCACACCTGCACAAACACTTTCAATAATCGAATTCCACCTGCAGTGAGTTAAGAACCCTCCAATGGAAGAGTGGTTAAGCACTTCCTCTTGAGGGCACCAACTAACTATTAGTCCTCTTCCTTCAGTTTCTTTCACGAACTCAGGTGGCAAAATCCCTGAATCACCAACAATTAAATCAGGCCTAATTATCTACAGAAACATGAACTTACTATTTGCAAGTCCCCAGCCAAACTCAACTAACTGCTGTGGTGTCATGACACTAATGCTGCCAAAGTTCACATAAATCACTGAGTTGGGTGTCTTAGAGTTAAGCCAATTAAGGCACTCCGTTTCTTCTTTCCACAAACTATACCCAGTTGATTTTAGAGGGTCTTTCGGTGAGTGATTAAGTTGTAGTTGCTGAGGGCCAATGGCATATACACAAGGAAACTTGGGGGAGAGAGCATCCAAAACCTCATGCTCTAACGCGTCAAATGTGTGAACAATAATTCCTGAAGCTTTAGGAGCTCTCTTTACTGCTTCAACGGTCAGTTTGAAGACAGGATCATTTGGATTTGTAGTAATAAAAGAATTGGGAGATCCCTCAATTAGATATCTCTCGTACCTGGAATTCAGTCTATAACTGTGTCTAGAAACCCATTTGTCAGAAAACTCTCATCTGCAAAAATAAATAATTTTTTTTTTTTAGTTTGGAAACTTGTAATCAATAATAATATCAGAGATAATCTATGATTTCAGAAGGGTGTTTCCCTTTTGTGTTATACCTTTAAGGGGTGTGAGGCCTTTGTCCCTAAGACGGGGAAACTGCATAAAACCCATTAAGCTGCAAGCAGAGACAGTGAAGAGCACTAAAATAGGGATTCCAAGCTCACTAGCAGCAGTGTGAGTGAATGCCAGGAAACCATCTGCAATAATGCAAGTCACAGGAGGATTGTTTGAAGAAGTTGCAGTAGTGTTGAGTTCGAGAAGGATGTCTGAAAATGGAGCCAGGAAGTTTTCCATAAGGGATTCGCTAAGAGCATCAATGTCTTGGGTAGCGTTGGAATCCGATGGAGGAAGGCTGTCTGGAATGGTTTTGAATTGGAAGTCAGGCAAGCCATCCAAGGACTTGGGTCCTCCAGATTTCAGAAAACGTTGATGGTTGAACTCTGTGTTGACAAATGTTATGTGAAAATCTTTGCCGTGGAGAAGCTTTGCAAATTTGAGCATGGCCTTTATGTGGCTTTGAATTGGGAATGGAATACAAACTGCATGAGCCTTATCAGCTTCTGCTACCTTTGAATCCATTTCCTTCTCTCTATCTCTAGTGCTCTGTGAATATATATGTTCCATGGTATATATATGATCACGCATTTTATCAACCTATCTATTCATCTCAATTCTGGCTACAATTCGGACCTTATCCTTTACATATCATTTACCAGTTACGAGACAAATTAACCTGAGGCTTCCAGCTCCTTCAAATGGGTAACGTCATTGCAGACGGCTATTATTAGTCCAAAATGTCATTGTAAACGTCTGCATCTTTGGAAAAAACACCCTCAAACAGTCAAACGTCTCCTTCCTATCTGTTTCCTGAGACCCAAAGTGAAAGACCGTTTTAAAAGAAGCTTAAGGCATTTCAACATTTTTTTAAAATTTTATTTTTTAAATGATCTGGACCCCACATTAATTTTTTTTTAAAAAAAATTAATAAATTTATTTATTTAATGAATGGACCAGACCATTTGAGAAAATGAATTTGAAAAAAGGTATTCAGATATCTAGTATTATCCGTCCGTATGCTAAAATATTAGACATAGGTTTAGACTTTTCACTTACCTTATATATATATATATATATATATATATATATATAAGGTAAGTGAAATGTCTAAACCTATGTCAAAAAGTTTTAGAGTCTAAAAGTGTGTTTAACACTCAAAAAGTTCATTTAAAAAAAAAAAAAGAGTACATGATTGATAAAATAAATTGAAAGTGCTTTTAAGGGTTCAAAAACCCCAAAAATGGCCAAAACACACTTTTGACAAACAAAAAAAATAAAGTTTTTGCTAGAAAGTATTTTTTAACTTAAAAACTATATTTCTCAAATATGCTATTATTTTTTAATATTATTCAAATAACAAAAAAATAATTTTGATGAGGCTGCAAGAAGTGCTTTAATTAATTATTTAATGGGAAAAATATAAAAAACCCCCATACTACCAGTCGTTTGCAATATAGCCCACAAATGTTCGAAAGGTACTAAAGTAACCTCCAGACTGCCAAAATGTATCAAAAAGACCACTTATATATATATATATATATATATATATATATATATATATATATATATATATATATTCTTTTAACAAAGAAAATAATAAAATAAATGTTAAAAAAAAAACCAAACAATTTTTTTTTTTTTTCCAGTGGAGAATAAAAAAAGAAAAGTTTTTTGGAATAAATAATTAGTCAATATAGTTGACCTAAATTACAAATTGCTTCATGTCGTATTACAGTAAAATCAAATGTATGGTTCTTAAGATATTTCAAAAAAAAAAAAGAAGTACTAAAGTAGTCCATCAAACTACCAAATTGATTTTACTTTAATACGACAGGAATCAATTTGTAATTTAGGCCAATTACAGTGACTAATTATTTATTTATTCCAATTTTTTTTTTTTTTTTGTACTTATTTACTCATTGTTTTTTTTTACAATTTTTTTATTATTTTATTTGTTAAAATAATAAGGGTATTATAGGAATATAAAAAATAAGTGGTATTTTTGATATATTTTGATAGTTTTGGACTACTTTAGTACCTTTTAAACATTGGAGGCTATATTGCAAATGACTGATAGTTTGAAGGCTTTTTTTTTTTTATTATTATTTTATATTTTTCACTTATTTAATTTCAAAGATAGAGGCTGAAATCACCTCAACCTATTATTCAAATTGCTATACCTTCTAAAAAGTCTCAATAATTAATAGACGTTTGACACTGCTTGCACAATATCTTTGCCGGCAAGTATATAATAGATGGTATCAAAAATTAGAGTTCTTATTGACCATTACCCTTTACAGCAGCAATAAATAAAATTGGTACCTAACAACTACCAATGCAAAATGAGTGTGGGTGGCCTATGTGAGACGACCATTTTGGCATGAACCTCGCTTTCACAAATAGGGGACTTTTTCACTATTATTATTTATACAGAGCAGGTGAGCCGAGCCGCGAATGAAAAGGACAACCACCACCATGCCCACATGGAAGATAAACCCACCCCAGTAATTCAAGCCTCCGACCACTCCTACTTTCGTTGAATGAGTGAATGTCTTCCAAATAAAATTTGCCTAGTCTGACAAGGCTTGTTTTTTTTTTTTTTTTTGGAAAGATATACTTTTTTATGTAATATAAATGTAAAAAATGATTTTATATTATAAATTATTTATTTCAAGAATAGAAAATAAAAAATTGTTCGTTTGAACGGCGAAACACCACAACCTTTAAAAATGGGCAACCTCCTTCTAGTCCTAGAAGAACCGTTTCGTCCTATTCAATAACTCTAGTGATGTGTTTTCGTCATTTTATTGATAATTATGAGAAAAGTATTATCATTTAAAAATTTGAATATACTCTGCATCCGTTTGATACTTTGATTGCTGCCCAAGGGTTTGACTTGCTATAGTCTGCATCTGTTCATGGGAGAAAATTCAACTATATTTAATATGAAAATAAATGACTTCATTTACCACATCTAATAATTCCATATAAAAATAAATGACACTATTCTAAAAATATCATTATTTTGAACTTACAAGGGAACTAACTCGTAAAATTTTGTCCTCAAGAGATAGCTCAATCGGCTGGAGACCACGCTTTATGAAGCGGAGGTCACTAGTTCAAATCCCTCGCGCACTCCCCCTCTTATGTGGACATGTCAAAAAATTCGTAAAATTTTAATATTTCACGTATGGGAAAGCATATCCTTCTTCCCATCTTTCTTTTTTGTAAATACTCTTTAATATTTGAACAAGGATTTTCTCCTCAAACCCACTCTATTTTTCTTTTCCTTTTTTTTTTTTTTTTTAAATACCTTCAAGCATCTCAAAAATATATAAACCTACTTAATTACCGCGCTCAAAAGAAACAATATCAAAAGCTTCTTTTTAAAGCTTTTTTCAAAAGTGTTTTTTAGCTATTTTTAGGCTTTTTGGACATTAAAAATGCTTTTAATTTTTTTACCAAATGAGTAATTTTTTCTTCAAACAGACTTTTTGAGTGTTAAAAGCACTTTTAAACCCCTTAAACGCAATCACAAATAGACCCTAAAGATAGTGAGTACGGTTCACTCACCATTTTATTTTGGTAAAAATGGTGAGGCTGAAAATGAAAAATTTTAGACACTCTCACAAAATTGCTTTACCAAAATAACCAAAAACTTGTTTTGGTGAGGCTGCAAAGAGTGCTCTTACCTAGATACTATTTATGTTTTTTGTGGAAAAAAATAAGAATAATGATTGGTATAAAAAATGGAAAAAATTGTATTGAAAAAGTGAAAAATCTTTGTTTGTAGTGATTTTTTTATTTGTATAATAGTAAAAAACAAATGATGTAATATAAAAATTGAATATTTTGATGTTAATTTTTTTAAAAAAATAAAATAAATAAAGTGAATAGCATCCAAGAGAGGGGATGTTGTTAATTAAGTTGTTAACAACGACCAACCCCTTATGCCAAAAGTGAATAGCATGTTTGATGTTATATTTGAGAAATATAGCTTTTAAGTCAAAAAAAACTTTTTTTAGTAAAAACTTTATTTTTAAGCTTTTGCTAAAAATGAGTTTTAGTCATTTTTTAGGCATTGGGACCCTTAAAAGCACTTTTAATTTGTTTAATCAAACATGTACTTTTTTTTTTTTTTTTTCAAATGAAATTTTTGAATGTTAAATGCATTTTTAGGCTCCCAAACTTTTTTACATAGGTTTAGACTTTTCACTTATTATTATTATTTTTATATAATTTTTGTGTATTTTTTTTAATTATAAAATCATTATAAAAAAAAATCAGATTTTAGTATACGGACATGTGGGTTAAGCTTCTTTTGGAATCTGTGATTCACTTTGGGTCTAGAGGAAACAGATGGGAAGGAGGGTGTCGTTTTCAAAGATGCAGACATGCGTTTACAAACGTTTGCAATGACGTTACCCATGTGAACGAGCTGGCAGCCTCTGGTTTAAGTGCATATTAATTTGTCTCGTATCTGGTAAATGATATGGTCAAGGTCAAGGGGATAAATAAAAAGGATTAGGTTCGAATTGTAGCCAAAATTGAGATGAATAGATAGATTTATATATATATGAGATACCATGGAACTTATATATTCAAAGAGCACTAGAGCACATAGAGAGAGAAGGAAATGGATTCAAAGATAGTAAAAGGTGAAAAGGCTCATGCAGTTTGTCTTCCATTGCCAGGTCAAAGCCACATAAAGCCCATGCTCAAATTTGCAAAGCTTCTTCATGGCAAAGGTTTTCACATAACCTTTGTCAACACTGAGTTCAACCATCAAGGTTTTTTGAAATCCGGAGGTCCCAAATCCTTAGATGGGTTGCCTGACTTCCAATTCAAAACTATTTCAGACAGCCTTCCTCCATCGGATCCCAAGGCTACCCAAGACGTTGATGCTGTTTCCGAATCCGTTATGCAAAAGTACTTGGCTCCATTTTCAGACATCCTCCTCAAACTCAACAGTACTGCAACTTCTTCAAACAATCCTCCAGTGACATGTATCATCTCAGATGGTTTCATGCCATTCACTCAAACTGTTGCTCAAAAGCTTGGAATCCCTATTGTAATGCTCTTCACGATCGCTGCTTGCACTTTAATGGGTGGTATGCAGTTTCCTCGTCTTAGGGAAAAAGGCTTCACACCCCTTAAAGGTATAACACAAAAAGGAAACACCCTACTGAAATCATGGATTATCTCTAATATTATTATTGATTACAAGTTTCCAAACTAAAAAAAATTTATTTCTTTTTGCAGATGAGAGTTATTTAACAAATGGGTTTCTAGACACAGTTATAGACTGGATTCCAGGTATGAGAGATATTCGATTGAGGGATCTCCCAAATACTTTTATTACTACAAATCCAAATGATCCTTTCTTCAAACTGACCGTTGAAGCAGTAGAGATAGCTCCTAAAGCTTCAGGAGTCGTTGTTCACACATTTGACGTGTTAGAGCAAGAGGTTTTGGATGCTCTCTCCCCCATGTTTCCTTGCGTATATGCCATTGGCCCTCAGCAACTACTACTTAATCACTTACCCAAAGATCCTCTTAAATCAATTGGGTGTAGCTTGTGGAAAGAAGATACTGAGTGCCTTAATTGGCTTAACTCTAAGGCACCCAACTCAGTAATTTATGTGAACTTTGGAAGCGTCATTGTTATGACACCACAGCAGTTGGCCGAGATTGGTTGGGGACTTGCAAATAGCAAGTTCACGTTTTTGTGGATAATTAGGCCCGATTTAGTTGTTGGAGAATCAGCGATTTTGTCACCTGAATTCGTGGAAGAAACTAGAGGAAGAGGACTAATAACAAGTTGGTGCCCTCAAGAGGAAGTGCTTAACCACTCATCCATTGGAGGGTTCTTAACTCACTGCGGGTGGAATTCAATGATTGAAAGCGTTTGTGCAGGAGTGCCCATGATTTGTTGTCCATTCATTGGGGATCAGCAAACAAACTGTAAGTATGCTTGCAATGAATGGGGCATTGGCATTGAGATTGATAATGGTGCCAAGAGAGGGGAAGTGGAGAAGATTGTGAGAGAGTTGATGGAGGGAAACAAAGGTAAGAATATGAAGAAAAAGGCCATGGAGTGGAAAAAATTGGCCGAAGAGGCCACTGGTCCACATGGGTCTTCATCCATCAACTTAGACAAGTTGGTGAATGATGTTCTTTTATCAAAAGGATAGATGTTTTAGAAGAAAGTGATAATAACGTAAAAGTATCATCATTTAAAAATTTGGGTATACTCTGCATCCGTTTGATTGCTGCCCAAGGGTTTGACTTGTTATGGTGTTAAGGGAGAAAATCCAGCTAAATTTAATATGAACATAAATGACATCATTTACCAAATCTAGGGCGTGTTTGGCAAATCATTTTGCCTATGTTATTGTAACACAC
The DNA here is from genome assembly GCF_965113065.1 of Corylus avellana. NCBI lineage: Eukaryota > Viridiplantae > Streptophyta > Magnoliopsida > Fagales > Betulaceae > Corylus > Corylus avellana. Next base: position 1,637,511 of record NC_142494.1, on the reverse strand, counting down.
TTAGATTGATTATAGTATAAAGTTTTGAATTTATTGTATTGAAAGTTTTGTTTTGTAATATTTTATTTATTATCTGGATAGTAATAAAAAGTAAATGATGTGATGTAAAAAATGAATAATGTAATATAAAAAGTGAAAATATTTTTATGTTGATTTTTTGGAAAAGTGGTGCATGAATAGTGGTGTTGATCGAGGGGATGAAATGGTTTGCCAATCACAACCCGAGAACTCGCACAATGACCATCAAGACAAATAAATACAAATAATGTGAGATCAAATTTTGCTTTCGTGGGGTGTTTATATATGTTTGTGTGAACTGGGAAGGGATGCATGTGTCATTTAGTTTATTATCGTTTTGAGACCAGATAAAAGGAAAACATTTCCCTACCAAGTACCAAGCCATTCGAAGCAACGAAAGTAGACATTTGCATCAACTCTTGATGAGAGTACATTCGGAAAGTATAAGCTTTGAGTCTATTTCACCACCTGAACAGCTTGGGACTTGGTTTAGGCTGTATGAGTTTAATTTATAGATTGACGTTTTTTTTTTTTTTTTTTTTTAATCAAATAACAGGTCAAATGAGTTATGTTTTGGTCAACCCAACACAACTTATTTATTGCAAATCGTATCGGGTCAACTCAACATGACACGTTCATGAAACAGGTTTTATCGTATCATCTGCTTATTTTAGTGGGTCATGTCAGAGTTAAGGAGTTTGATTTATTTAGGTAAACGGCTTGTGTTAGGCCTGACACTTAACGAGTTGGCAGGTCGACCCAAATCTAACACAATTTGTTTTGGTCATTGGAAATTTTTTTTGATACAATTTGGCTCCCCTAAAGCTAAATTCCTAGTTTCGTCCATGCTTTGAATGGTTGTGACGCAAGACAAAGGAAATATAAAAGAAAAGACAGAAAATTAAGGTAAATTGATATATTCCATATTTAGGGGTGCAAAGGCGGTTACGGTTAACGGTTAGTGGCAATAACCGCTAACCGTAACCGCCTTAGCGGTTAGTAGATTTCACTAACCGCAACCGCCTAACGGTTAGCAGTTAGCGAAATAGATAACCGCCCGCTAACCGCTTTTTTAAAATTGGGCTTTTTTTTGGGCTTTTTAGGCTTTCTTTAGGGCTTTTTGGGCTTTTTTTTACCCTCATTTTTTTTTCTTGTATTTTTAATATCTTCTAAATCCTAAATTCCTAAAGTATCTAATAATGCTTTAATTAAATTGTAGACTTGTAGTTATAAGTAATATATTGTTTAATTCCATTGAATCAATTGTGATTATCATTGTACATGAATCATATGATTAACTTGTAGACTTATGACTTATGAGTTATGTCATATTATATATGCATTATTTATTATTATATAATCATATGATTTAATGATCAAGTCATCATGTGATATAATCATATCAATTATAGTGATAATATATAAATTACTAAAATTATAATGATAATATATTAATACTTAAATTGTGTTTATAAGTAACACATTAGTCATTGTTTAATCCAATGTTAATTACTTAATTTGATATTATACGAATCATATCATCATTATACATTAATAATATGATTCACTTGAAATCTTGAATAAAATATTTGAATTGTCATTGAATCATATGATTAAGTATTGATATTATACATTTATATTATTCATATACATATGTAGACTTATATAGACTTATAAGTTTATAACATACATTGGAAATAAGTCTCTAGATATTTAATTGTTGTATTAGTATGAATTGATATACTTATGAGTTATGTCATATTATAAATGTATAATTTGTTATTATATAATCAAATAATTTAATGATCAATCTCATGTGATATAATCATATAGATTATAGTGATAATATATTAATACTCAAATTGTGATTTAATTATTTTTTTAAAAAAAAATTGTAATTTAATGATCAAGTGATTATATGATATAATCATATAAATTATAGTGATAATATATTAATACTCAAATTGTGATTTAATTATTTTTTAAAAAAATTGTGATTTAATGATCAAGTGATTATGTTATATGTATAAATATTTTTATAATTATAATTTAAAAATATATTATATAAAAAGGCAGTTAGCGGTTACGGTTAGTAGACCCAATAACTGCTAACCGCTAGGCGGTTAATGCGGTTAGGCGGTTAGCGGTTAATGCGGTTAGGCGGTTAAGCGGTTGGCAGTTATAGCGGTTAGCGGGCGGTTTTTACCGCCCGCCTTTGCACCCCTATCCATATTGATAAAAGTCTTGTTGGAGAACAATGGAGTTTTGGGCCTTTTGGCAACCTCAAGGCCAATAACCTAGCCAAGGTCAGTTTTCTCTTCTCAAGGCTAATCGGTTGGATGCTTGGTATATTAATAGCGACCTGCTATTCTTTCAATTATTGTCTATATCTTGTGTTTAACTCTTTTTCAAATTCACCACTACAGATCCAAAGTTTGATTTGAAAAAAATATGGATGGAGTTGGATAGAAGTTGGATAAGAGAAAGAAAAATAGCATTTCTCATATCAATATGGAGATTACGGCTGCCAAGCATGAAACGTGGACCTTGAATCATAAAATTGCTGACTTGTTAGGATGTGCTGATTTAGTGATGAAAATGTGAGACGTAGTAGCCATGAAGAAGCCCATCGACTTGCAAATGAAGCGCTTTCTCTTAGTGATGAACATGTTCTTTTGGAAGAGGTTCTGTGTATCTTAGATATTGTTTCTTTTGAGCGCGGTAGTTAAGCAGGTTTATATATTTATGAGATGCTTGAAGGTATTAAAAAAAAAAAATAGAGTGGGTTTGAGGAGAAAATCCTTGTTCAAATATTAAAGAGTATTTACAAAAAAGATATGCTTTCCCATATGTCAAATATTAAAATTTTAATATAATTCAAAATAATGATATTTTTAGAATAGTGTCATTTATTTTTATATGGAATTATTAGATGTGGTAAATGAAGTCATTTATTTTCATATTAAATTTAGTTGAATTTTCTCCCATGAACAGATGCAGAGTATGGCAAGTCAAATCCTTGGGCAGCAATCAAAGTATCAAACGGATGCAAAGTATGCTCAAATTTTTAAATGTTGATACATTTTTCATAATTATCACTTTCTTCTAAAACATCTATCCTTTTGATAAAAGAACATCATTCACCAACTTGTCCAAGTTGATGTATGAAGACTCATGTGGACTAGTGGCCTCTTCGGCCAATTTTTTCCACTCCATGGCCTTTTTCTTCATTTTCTTACCCTTGTTTCCCTCCATCAATTCTCTCACTATCTTCTCCACTTTCCATCTCTTGGCACCATTATCAATCTCAATGCCAATGCCCCATTCATTGCAAGCACACTTACAGTTTGTTTGCTGATCCCCAAAGAATGGACAACAAATCATGGGCACACCTGCACAAACACTTTCAATAATCGAATTCCACCCGCAGTGAGTTAAGAACCCTCCAATGGAAGAGTGGTTAAGCACTTCCTCTTGAGGGCACCAACTAACTATTAGTCCTCTTCCTTCAGTTTCTTCCACGAACTCAGGTGGCAAAATCGCTGAATCATCAACAACTAAATCAGGCCTAATTATCCACAGAAACATGAACTTGCTATTTGCAAGTCCCCAGCCAAACTCAACCAACTGCTGTGGTGTCATGACACTAATGCTGCCAAAGTTCACATAAATCACTGAGTTTGGTGCCTTAGAGTTAAGCCAATTAAGGCACTCAGTTTCTTCTTTCCACAAACTATACCCAGTTGATTTCAGAGGGTCTTTCGGTGAGTGATTAAGTAGTAGTTGCTGAGGGCCAATGGCATATACAGAAGGAAACATGGGGGAGAGAGCATCCAAAACCTCATGCTCTAACGCGTCAAATGTGTGAACAATAATTCCTGAAGCTTTAGGAGCTCTCTCTACTGCTTCAACGGTCAGTTTGAAGACAGGATCATTCGGATTTGTAGTAATAAAAGAATTTGGGAGATTCCTCAATCGGATATCTCTCATACCTGGAATCCAGTCTATAACTGTGTCTAGAAACCCATTTGTCAGAAAACTCTCATCTGCAAAAATAAATAATTTTTTTTTTTAGTTTGGAAACTTGTAATCAATAATAATATTAGAGATAATCCATGATTTCAGAAGGGTGTTTCCCTTTTGTGTTATACCTTTAAGGGGTGTGAGGCCTTTGTCCCTGAGACGGGGAAACTGCATAAAACCCATTAAGCTGCAAGCAGAGACGGTGAAGAGCACTAAAATAGGGATTCCAAGCTCACGAGCAGCAGTGTGAGTGAATGCTAGGAAACCATCCGCAATAATGCAAGTCACAGGAGGATTGTTTGAAGAAGTTGCAGTAGTGTTGAGTTCGAGAAGGATGTCTGAAAATGGAGCCAAGAAGTTTTCCATAATGGATTCGCTAAGAGCATCAATATCTTGGGTAGCGTTGGAATCCGATGGATGAAGGCTGTCTGGAATGGTTTTGAATTGGAAGTCAGGCAAGCCATCCAAGGACTTGGGGCCTCCAGATTTTAGAAAACGTTGATGGTTGAACTCCGTGTTCACAAAAGTTATGTGAAAATCTTTGCCGTGGAGAAGCTTTGCAAATTTGAGCATGGCCTTTATGTGGCTTTGAATTGGGAATGGAATACAAACTGCATGAGCCTTGGAATCCATTTCCCTCTCTCTTTGATCTGTTAAGTGTGTAGTTTCATTGTATCTTCTTATATAATGACCCATTTGATCAATCTAGCTACTCATGACAATTTTGGCTACAATTCCAACATCCGAAAGCATTGAATATCCTCTATCCCCTTTTTGACTTCATCATTTACTTGACAAGCATGAAACAGAGGCGGCTCCTTCAAATTAAGACAAAAGTTTTTGTTCAAATTAATTTAGCTGGAAGAATTTCTGACAATTAAGTATATTAAACTCTCGTATGTATAAAGTACATGTTAAACTTTATACTAAGCCCCACTTTTTTAATTTTCTGATGGACACTTGAAGGAGAATTTGTCTTTTGCTTTGATAGGTATTGTGATCATTAAACAATCCAATGTATTATATACTTCCCGGCAATGATATTATGTAAGCAACGTAATTGTAAACATCTATTAATTATAGAGACTTTTTAAAAGTTATAGCAATTTGACTAATAGGTTGAGGTGATTTCAGCCTCCATATTTGAAATTAAATAAGGGAAAAATATAAAAAAACTCCTCAAATTACCAGTCATTTGCAATATAGCCCCTAATGTTTAAAAGGTACTAAAGTAGCTCCAAAACTATCAAAATGTATAAAAAAATGCCACTTATTTTTTATATTCCTATAATACCCCTATTCTTTTAACAAATAAAATAATAAAATAATTGTAAAAAAAACCAAACAATTTTTTAGAAAAAAAAAAAACAGTGGGCGAATAAATACAAATAAAAATGTTTTTTGGAATAAATAAATAATTAGTCACTGTAGTTGGTCTAAATTACAAATTGATTCATGTCGTATTAAAGTAAAAGCAATTTGGTAGTTTGATTAGCTACTTTAGTACCTTTTTTTTTTTTTTTTTTGAATATCTCAATAACCGTATCTTTGATTTTACTGTAATACGACATGAAGCAATTTATAATTTAGGTCAACAACAGTGATTAATTATTTATTATTTATTCCAAAAAAACTCTTCTTTCCTTTTTTTTTTTTTTTTTTTTGTTTTTATTTGCCCACTGGATTTTTTATTTATTTTTAAAACATTAGTTACACTGTGTTTACCAGCAAGTATATAATTGATCGGATTGTTGAATGAACACAATACCTATCAAAGCAAGATAAGTTCTCCTTCAAGTGTCCATCAGAAAAATTAAAAATTAAAGAAGTGGGACACAGGATAAAGTTTAGCATATACTTTAAACACATGAGAGTTTAATATACTTAAATTGTCAGAAATTCTTCCAGCCGAACAAAAACTTTTGTCTTTAGTTGAAGGAGCAGCCTCTGGTTTAGTTGCTTGTCAAGTAAATGATGCAGTCAAGATCCAGGGGATAAAGGATATTCCTTTCTGATGTTGGAATTGTAGCCAAAATTGTCATGAGTAGCTAGATTGATCAAATTGATCAAATGGGTCACTGCTAATGACCTATTTATTTATTTATTTATATTTTTTTTCTCATGTGAATAGTAGTGACCCTGGGAGTCGCTGCTATTGACCCAAATAGCGACAACAATTGTCCACTTTAATTTTTTTAAGTAATTTTAATTTGAAATGTAGGGTAAATTTGAAATTCTATAACAATTATACGGGTATAAAAGACATTTTTAAGGAAAAATATAATTCACGTGATTTTTTTTATAATTAATTAATAGCTTAAATTTTTAAGATAATAGATATTTAACATTTGATGATAAAGATCATTAAGTAGATATTTATCTTATAATTAATTATAAGATAATATAAAATCCAAAGAGTTTAATAGATCTAATGTACTAGTATTGATCGGATCTGAGCATTAGGATCGATCAGATGTTTAATCGATCATTTGATCCTATCACAATCAATCGAACTAATTCACTAGAATCGATCGGATGTTCGATCGATTATTTGATACTATCACGATCAAGTGAACTAATTCACTAGGATTGATCGGATGTTCGATTGAACATTTGATCCTATCACGATTAATCAAACTAATTCACTAGGATTAATCGAACTAATTCACTAGGATTAATCGGATGTTTAATCGATCATTTGATCCTATCACGATCAATCGAACTAATTTATTAGGATCGATCGATTTTGATAGATCATTTGATCCTATCATGATCATGAGCAGTGACATTGATAGACGTTGTTGTTGTTCACTGAATAGCGGCGACATATTGTCGCCACTAATGACCTATTTTTATTTTTTTAAAATTTCTCTTGTCAATGGACCGCTATTGACCCCTCATCAGTGGCGACTCTAAGTCGCCGTTGTTGTCTAATGACCTATTTTTATTTTATTTTTATTTTTTCTCATGTCAATAGCAACGACCCTGAGAATAACTACTATTGACCCCTCATTAGCGACGACTGTCAGTTGTCCACTGAATAGCGGCTACAATATGTCGCCGCTAATGATATTTTTTAATTTTTTTTTTTTTAAAAAAAAAATTCTCATGTCAATAGCGGCGACCCTTAGAGTTATTGCTATTGACCCCTCATCAGCGGTGACTCTGCAGAGTTGTTGATGTTCTCTACTCAATCTTGTAGCAGCTGATTGAACTTATTAGCAACAACTTTATACATATACATCACAGAGTCATCGTTGTTCCCTACTCAATCTTATCGCAGCTGATTGAATCTTATTAGCGGCAACTTTATATATATACATCACACATTTTATCAATCTACCTATTCATCATAAATATGAAACAACTGACCAAATCATTAATTTAATTACCACACATAAATTACCACCCATAAATGCACGTGAACAAGAGGCTACTTCCTTCAAATGATCAACGTCATTATTGCAAACGTCTCTTACTTCTTAAAAGAGTTCTTAGAGAACGTGATTTTGCGGAATGATTTGTACTGCTTTCTCATTAAGATTAAATAGAATAGAAAATACAAATATAATCCATCACCAACTTTGATAACATAAGTTGATGTGAATTCAAAAACTAATAACATAATCCTAACATAAGACTTAATACTAATCTGAAATTAATAACAAGAGAACAAGAGAAGTAGAATGCAAATAGATGACTTAAAGATAAGGAAAGAGATGTAGTAAAACTAGAAGACTAGATATGTAGTAAGACTAGAAGACTTCAGCAGTAACAGAAACTTCAGGGACTTCTTCAGCAATATGTTTAACATGCCCCCTCAAGCTAAAAGGGGATGAAATCACTTGGAGCTTGGTCTTGAGATAAAGGAATCGAGCTGAAGATAAACCTTTTGTAAAAACATCTGCAATTTGGTCGGCTGTGGCGATGAAAGATACTATGATGTCTCGGTTGAGGACTTTTTCTCTAATGTAGTGATAATCAACTTCGATATGCTTTGTTCTAGCATGATAGACCGGATTGGCAGCCAAGGATAGTGCACTTACATTGTCACACCAGACAACTGGAGCCTTTGGAAGAGGAATTTGTATCTCTTGAAATAACATTCCTAACCAAAACAACTCAGTAGTAGTAATTGCGAGCGATCTATACTCAGCCTCTATGCTTGATCTTGAGACCACAGGTTGTTTCTTTGAACTCCAAGAGATTAAGCAATTACCAACAAAAATTGCAAAGTCAGAAGTGGATCTCCTATCATCTGGACAGCCAGCCCAATCAGAATCACAAAAGGCATTTAGTTGAAGGTTTGTGCGGGAGTAAAACAAGCCATGATGGAGGGTGTTCTTGAGGTATCTGAGAACTCTCTTAGCTGCTGACCAGTGAGTAACAGTTGGATGATGCATATGTTGACAAAGCTGATTCACAGAAAAGGCTATATCAGGTCGAGTTAGAGTGCAGTATTGAAGAGCACCTACTACACTTCTATTCTCAAAAGGATCAAGCAGGGACTCTCCATTCAAGCTGGACAACTGAGAACCAGATGAGCATGGGGACTTTGCAGGCTTTGCTTCTGTCATCTTGGTTCTATGAAGGATGTTAGTAACATATTTTGCTTGGCAGAGATGAAGCCCTGTAGAGCTTTGAGTAACCTGTATGCCAAGAAAGAAACTTAGAGAGCCTGAGTCTTTAACAGGAAATTCCTGCTGCATTTGCCCAATAATCTTAGTAATCAACTGAGGATGTGTCCCTGTAATAATTATATCATCCACATATATCAACATAAAAACTTTAATGTTGCCAGTGAGAAAAATAAATAAAGAAGTGTCAACTAGAGAGGCAGTGAAGCCTATATCAAGTAAGTAGCAAGACAATCTATGAAACCAGGCTCGAGGGGCTTGTTTGAGACCATAGATTGCCTTTTGCAGTTTGCACACCATTTTAGGATTCTCCTTGTCAACAAAACCCTTTGGTTGTTCCATATACACTTCCTCATTGAGAGAGCCATGAAGAAATGCATTAGAGATGTCCAACTGTCTAATTACCCAGTTGAAATGGACTGCCAAAGCTAGTATAATTCTAATGGTGGAAGGTTTTATGACTGGACTGAAAGTCTCAGTGTAATCAACTCCAGAGGTTTGTTCAAAACCCTTTGCAACCAGTCTAGCTTTAAATCTGTCTACTGCACCATTAGACTTCCTCTTGATCTTATACACCCATTTGTTATGAAGAACATGTTGGTGAGGTGGCCGAGGGCACAAAGTCCATGTTTTGTTGGAGAGAAGTGCCTTAAATTCAAGATTCATGGCATCTTGCCACCTGGGATCAAGAGCAGCTTTACTATAGCAAGTTGGTTCTGACTCGGGTAACATAGTATGAAAACTAAGCAGTGGATATCTAGAGGAGAACATCTTGTAGTCAGAAAAAGGTTTTAGGTTTAAGGTTTCCTATTCTAGACCTGGTAGTCATTGTGTGAGATGGTTGAAGAGGAGATTGGGCAGCAGCTATTGAGGTAGGGTTTGGTGCTATAGATGTGGATGAGTGTTGATCTATTGAGGGTGGATTTGAGAGGAGATGTGACCTAGATCTGGTAAGCATAGGATGCGATGGCTGAATATCTTGGGTTGCTGCAGTAGCAGCTGGTTCATCAACAGGAATGATTGGTGCAGTTGGTGATGAGTCAGTAGTGGGAGGAGGTTGAGTGGCAAAAGGAGTATTTGCTGATGAGCTTGGACAGGGGTTAGTATTGAAAGTAGACAAAACAGGTAAAGGGAAAGGAGAATCACCTTGTGCATGCAGCTTGGAAGGAAATTGTGCAGCTGCAAGATCCTTAGCTGGAAAAGAAGTCTCATCAAACACAACATGTCTTGATAGGTAAGCTTTGTTTGTAATTGGATCAAGACATTTATAACCTGCATAGTTGTAACCTAAAAAGATACAAGGCTTAGATCTATATTCAAGTTTGTGGGCATTATAGGGCCGGAGCAATGGGTAGCATAAGCAGCCAAAGACTCTAAGTCTTTGGTAGTCAGGAGCTTTAGAATAGAGTTTAGAATAGGGAGACATATTTTGAAGAGTGGGTGTAGGCAACCTATTAATGACAAACACTGCAGTAAGAAAAGAATCAACCCAATATTTATTTGAGAGGTGAGAGTGGGCTAATAAGGTTAAACCGGTTTCAAGAATGTGTCTTAGTTTTCTTTCGGCAAGACCATTTTGAGGGGAAGTATAAGGGCAGCTTTTTCTATGTTCAATTCCATTGTTGTTGAGGAAAGTTTGGAAGAGATGGGATGTGAACTCTCCTCCTCCATCAGATTGGATTGCTTTAATGGATGTAGAGAATTGTTTTTCAACTAGAAGTTTAAACTTGAGGAATGTATCATAGGTTGCTGATTTTGTGTGTAGGGGATAGATCCAAGTGAATCTTGAAAAATCATCCACAAAAACTATATAATATTTGTATCCACTGATTGACAGTACTGGAGAGGTCCAGATGTCAGTGTGAATAAGTTGAAGAGGAAATAAAGAGACACGGGTAGATGGAGAAAAAGTTTGTTTCTTACTTTTACCCAATTGGCACGAACCACAAAGCAAATTTTTATTGAAATTTGAATCTGAAACATAATTTGAATGCAAAATAGGTAAATTGTTATCTCGAACAACTCGAGTAACTACATCATTAGATGGATGACCTAACCTAAAATGCCATACTAAGGATGATGTTCTTATTCCTAATAAAGTTATAAAAGACTTGTTGTTGTTGTTGTGAGACTTCCTGCCCAGCTTGAGAGGATACATGCCATTCTCACTCTTCCCTTCCAAGAGGATTGCCTTTGTCTGAAGATCAATGATAAAAAAATGAGATGAGGTTAGAATAAAGTAGCAAGAATTATCTACACAAAAGCGTTGAATTGAGACTAGATTTGCAGTTGATTCAGGACAGTGTAAGACATTATTCAATTTAAAACTAGAATTAGAATGAGGGGCTTGAAGAGTGGTAGAACCAGAACTTGCTATGGTAAGAGCTGTACCATTCCCCACGGCAACAGTGTCATGTTGTTGAAAAGGTTCCTGAACATTAAGGTTCTCCAAGTCTTGAGTAATATGTGTGTTGGCGGCACTGTCAGCAAACCATTGAGGGTCTTCAAAGGCATTGTTGGATTGCGCCACCATTGCTGCCAATTGAGGAGGAGGGTGTCTTCCTTGATAGGAGTAATCCATCCTATAGTAGCAATCTAGTGCTTGGTGATTGACTCTTCCACATATTTGACATGGCATGCGAGATGGCTGACTAGTGCTAGGAGTTGGCAACAAAGCAGGTGTATTATTGTACCTTGGAGTAGGAGCATAAGTAGGAGTGTTGTACCTTGGTGCAGGGGAATAAGGAGACCTTGGACCAGGAGGCCTGCTGTACCTTGGGGCTGTGGTGAATGCAGGGGCAGCAGCAAAAAATTTGGCAGCAGGGGGTCTAGAACTGAAATTTCTGGGAGGATACCCACCACGGTTCTTGGATAATTTCTGACCTTGTTTCTGTGTAAACAAGGCAAAGGTTGAAGTGTCAACTGTTGAGGCTTGCTGTTGATTGATCAATGTTTCATGATTGATGAGTTCTTCTTGGAAATCATCAAGAGAGAGTTGTTTCTCTCGAGTTAGGAGGGAGACAGTGGTGACAAAGCTGTTGAAGGAGGGATTGAGGCCATTGAGAAGGAATGAAATGAGGTCCTCATCAGAGATAGGTTTTCCCACAGCAGCTAGTTGATCAGACCATACTTTGGCTGATTGAATGTAGTCTGAGCAGGTCAAGGAGCCTTGGTGAAGACTCAGTAATTGTCTTTTGATATTGGCAATTCGAGACCTAGAATCATTAGCAAACCTGGTTGCTAGGGCTGACCAAACTTGTTTGGAAGTATCAAGTCCATAAACTGTGGACAAGACCTTCTCAGATAATATGACATTGATCCAACTTAGGATGCATTGATCCTTTCTATTCCAGATGGTGAATTATGGATTGAGGGTTTCTTTACCATTGTCATCAGTGATAAATTGAGCAGGGCATGGTTCGGTTTCATCCACGATGCCTAATAATTCATGGGTGCGCAGGATAGGCATGAATTGAGTTTTCCAACCAAGATAGTTTGGACCTTCAAGCTTTCCATTGAATTGAGAAAGGGTAGGTGGGGAAAAAGAAGGAGCAGAAAAGGAGGTATTGACTGCCATAGAAGAGCTGTTTGTGTGATGCAGAAGAAAAAGAGAAAAGAAAAGAAAGCAGCTTAAGATAAGGGCGTATGCCTATAATGGCTCTGATACCATAAAAGAGTTCTTAGAGAACGTGATTTTGCAGAATGATTTGTGCTGCTTTCTCATTAAGATTAAATAGAACAAAAAATACAAATATAATCCATCACCAACTTTGATAACATAAGTTGATGTGAATTCAAAAACTAATAACATAATCCTAACATAAGACTTAATACTAATCTGAAATTAATAACAAGAGAACAAGAGAAGTAGAATGCAAATAGATGACTTAAAGATAAGGAAAGAGATGTAGTAAGACTAGAAGACTAGAGATGTAGTAAGACTAGAAGACTTCAGCAGTAACAGAAACTTCAGGGACTTCTTCAGCAATATGTTTAACACTTTTGATGAGTAGGATATTGTCCAAAATGTCATTGAAAAAGAAACTACTTTTTGGAAACGATAGCAGTTTTAATAATCGGTTGACTTAAAGCATATCCAACTATCACTAAATTCCATCCTCCATCTTTGAATAACGACTTAAAGCTTATCCAACCTTCACTAAATTCCATCCTCCATCTTTGAATAACAACACCCTCGTCTCCTTCCTATTTGTTTCCTCCGAAACCGAAAGTGATCAATGACGAATGAATTTAACACAAAATTAAATAATTAATTAGGGATTGTTTGTTAAACTCCCTTTAGAGGACTCATCAAATTTTACTCACTAAAATAACAAAAAGTATATTTTTCTCTATTTTAACTATCAACTCTTTTAAAGCACCCTAACAACCTCACTATTTTAACTATTAACTTTTACTAATCCATTTAAATATTATTTTTTAAAGACATATTGAATTTAATTTTTTTTTTCAAAGAATAGGGAATGCAAGATAAAATTTATATTATTTATTATTTATTTGGTGAGTGAATAATATTCACTATTGCGTTTGAAAAATATAATTTTTAAGTCAAAAAGCGTTTTTGGGTAAAAGCTTTATTTTTAAGCTTTTGCCAAAAGTGTTTTTTGGTCATCTTTAAGCTTTTTGGACCTTTAAAAGTGCTTTAAATTTTTTTATCAAATGAGTACTTTTTTCTTCAAACAGACTCTTTAAGTGTTAAAAGTACTTTTAAGTTCCTTAAACGCAATTTCAAACAAGCCCTAAAGATAGTGAGTATTGTTCACTCACCATTTTATTTTGGTAAAATGGTGAGGCTAAAAATGAAAGATTTTAGACACTCTCACAAAATTGCTTTACCAAAATAACCAAAACATTGTTTTGGTGAGGCTGCAAAGAGTGCTCTTACCTAGATACTATTTATGTTTTTTGTGGAAAAAAAGATAGAATAATGATTGGTATAAAAAAAGGAAAAAGTTGTATTGTAAAGTGAAAAATCTTTATTTGCAGTGATTTTCTTATTTGTATAATTGTAAAAAAAAAAAATGAAGTGATATAAAAATTGAATATTTTGATGTTATTATTATTATTATTTAAAAAAGAAAAGAAAAGTGAATAGCATCCAAGAGAGGGAAGGTTGTTAATTAAGTTGTTAACAATCAACCCCTTATGCCAAAAGTGAATAGCATGTTTGATGTTATGTTTGAAAAATATAGTTTTGAAGTAAAAAAACGCTTTTTAGCAAAAATTCTATGTTTAAGCTTTTGTCAGAAATGTGTTTTGGTCATTTTTTGGGCTTTGAGACCCTTAAAAGCACTTTCAATTTGTTTAATCAAACATGTACTTTTTTTTTTTCAAACGAATTTTTTGAGTGTTAAACACATTTTTAGGCTCCCAAACTTTTTTACATAGGTTTAGACTTTTCACTTTATTTTTTTATTTTTTATATAGTGTTTGTGTATTTTTTTTAATTATAAAATAATTATAAAAAAAAAAATCAGATTTTAGTATACGGACAGGTGGGTTAAGCTGCTTTTGAAACGGTCATTCACTTCGGGTCCCGGAAACAGATGGGAAGGAGACGTGAGAGGGTGTTGTTTTCAAAGATGCAGACACGTGTTAATTTACAAACGTTTGCAATGACGTTACCCCTTTGAAGGAGCTGGCAGCCTCAGGTTTAAGTGCATATTAATTTGTCTCATAACTGGTAATGATCTGTTCAAGGTCAAGGGGATAAAGGATAAGGGCCGAATTGTAGCCATATATATATATATATATATGTATATATATATATATATATTCACAGAGGACTAGAGCAGAGAGAGAGAAGGAAATGGATTCAAAGATAGTAAAAGGTGAAAAGGCTCATGCAGTTTGTCTTCCATTGCCAGGTCACAGCCACTTAATGGCCATGCTCAAATTTGCAAAGCTTCTCCATGGCAAAGGTTTTTACATAACCTTTGTCAACACTGAGTCCAACCATCAACGTTTTCTGAAATCCGGAGGTCCCAACTCCTTAGATGGGTTGCCTGACTTCCAATTCAAAACTATTTCAGAGAGCCTTCCTCCATCGGATCCCAACGCTACCCAAGACGTTGATGCTGCTTGCGAATCCGTTGTGCAAAAGTTCTTGGCTCCATTTTCAGACCTCCTCCTCAAACTCAACAGTACTGCAACTTCTTCAAACAATCCTCTAGTGACATGCATCATCTCAGATGGTTGCATGCCATTCACTCAAACTGTTGCTCAAAAGCTTGGAATCCCTATTGTAATGCTCTTCACGATCGCTGCTTGCACGTTAATGGGTGCTATGCAGTTTCCTCGTCTTAGGGAAAAAGGCTTCACACCCCTTAAAGGTATAACACAAAAAGGAAACACCCTACTGAAATCATGGATTATCTCTAATATTATTATTGATTACAAGTTTTTAAACTAAAAAAACAAATTATTTCTTTTTGCAGATGAGAGTTATTTAACAAATGGGTTTCTAGACACAGTTATAGACTGGATTCCAAGTATGAGAAATATTCGATTGAGGGATCTCCCAAATACTTTTATTACTACAAATCCAAATGATCCGTTCTTCAAACTGACCGTTGAAGCAGTAGAGATAGCTCCTAAAGCTTCAGGAATCGTTATCCACACATTTGACGTGTTAGAGCAAGAGGTTTTGGATGCTCTCTCCCCCATGTTTCCTTGCGTATATGCCATTGGCCCTCTACAACTACTACTTAATCACTTATCCAAAGATCCTCTTAAATCAATTGGGTATAACTTGTGGAAAGAAGATACCGAGTGCCTCAATTGGCTTAACTCTAAAGCACCCAACTCAGTAATTTATGTGAGCTTTGGAAGCGTCATTGTTATGACACCACAGCAGTTGGCCGAGATTGGTTGGGGACTTGCAAATAGCAAGTTCACGTTTTTGTGGATAATTAGGCCCGATTTAGTTGTTGGAGAATCAGCGATTTTGCCACCTGAATTCGTGGAAGAAACCAAAGGAAGAGGACTAATAGCAAGTTGGTGCCCTCAAGAAGAAGTGCTTAACCACTCATCCATCGGAGGGTTCTTAACTCACTGCGGGTGGAATTCAATTACTGAAAGCGTTTGTGCAGGAGTGCCCATGATTTGTTGTCCATTCATTGGGGATCAGCAAACAAACTGTAAGTATGCTTGCAATGAATGGGGCATTGGCATGGAGATTGATAATGGTGCCAAGAGAGGGGAAGTGGAGAAGATTGTGAGAGAGTTGATGGAGGGAAACAAAGGTAAGCAAATGAAGAAAAAGGCCATGGAGTGGAAAAAGTTGGCCGAAGAGGCCACTGGTCCGCATGGGTCTTCATCCATCAACTTAGACAAGTTGGTGAATGATGTTCTTTTATCAAAAGGATAGATGTTTTAGAAGAAAGTGATAATTATGAAAAAAGTATCATCATTTAAAAATTTGAACATACTCTGCATCTGTTTGATACTTTCATTGCTGCCCAAGGGTTTGACTTGCTATAGTGTTCAAGGGAGAAAATTCAGCTAAATTTAATATGAACATAAATGACATCATTTACCAAATCTAGGGTGTGTTTGGCAAATCATTTTGCCTGCCTATGTTATTGTAACACACGTGGATTGATTATAGTATAAAGTTTTGAATTTTTTGTATTGAAAGGTGAAAAGGTCTTGTTTTGTAATTTTTATTTATTTAAATAGTAATAAAATGTAAATTATGTGATATAAAAAATTAATAATACAATATAAAAAGTAAAGATATTTTGATGTTGATTTTTTGAAAAAATGGTGTGTGAATAGTGGTGTTGAAGGGATGAAATGGTTTGCCGATCACAACCCTAGAACTCGCACAATGACCATCAACACAAATAAATACAAATAATGTGAGATCAAATTTTGCTTTCGTGGGGTACTGTTTATATATGTTTGTGGGAACTGGGAAGGGATACATGTGTCATTTAGTTTATGATCGTTTTGAGACCAGATAGAAGGAAAACATTTCCCTACCAAGTACCAAGCCAATCGAAGCAACGAAAGTAGACATTTGCATCTACTCTTGATGAGAGTATATTCGGAAAGTATAAGCTTGGAGTCTATTTCACCATTTGAGCAGCTTGGGACTTGGTTTAGGCTGTATGAGTTTAATTTATAGATTGACCGTTTATTTATTTTCTTCTTTTATTTTATTTTTTTATTAAATAACAGGTCAAACGAGTCGTGTTCTGGTCAATCCAACACAACTTATTTATTGTAGGTTGTATCGGGTCAACTCAACATGACACGTTTATCAAACAGATTATATCGTATCACCTGCTTATTTTAATAGGTCATGTCAGGGTTAAAGAGTTTGATTTATTTTGGTAAACGGATTGTGTTAGGTCTGACACTAAACGAGTTGGCAAGTCGACCCAAATCTAACACAATTTGTTTTTGAAAATTCTAAAAATGACTCTAAATGACACCAATAAGGGGGTTCAATAGGTGTATGCAAATAATACGTAGAATTAAAAATTAAACAGTCATCCAACCAAAATATGTAGAACAATAGATCACAGAGACACAAATATTTTGGTTACGAAAAGAAAACCATTTAGAAAATTCTCTAAAATGTAAAACCTCTTCGGGGCAGCCAAACCCAGGAAATCAATCAATTAAGAATAAGGATTACAAGAAGTTCACACTTACAAAACCTTTGCAATTGACACTTCCTTGCATAAGACAAGCGACCCACTAAACTTCTACCGCAGTAGCCATTTCCAGAACATCTGGCACAATCCTTCTACTTGATCTCCTTTACCGGAACTCCGATAGACTTCAGTTGTATATGATTTGTGATGAAGACACAACCTTTAACTCTAAGAGAGACTAACCCTAACACTCAATATCTTAAACGCTCTCTTAGCACATGGAATTTCTTACAATTTCGTGCATAACACCTCTCTATATATAGACTACAAGATAACCTAGTACTAGTTGAAATGGGAAGAAAAACTAGTTCTAGTTGGAATAGGATTCATCCAAATTTTCTTCCTTATCTTGCGAGACGATTTTGGCATAGCTAACTTTAGAATTTTGAAAATCTTATTTCACAAATATTTTTAGAATTTTGTGTTAGCTTTCCAATGCCACTAGTTTCACCTCAATCCGATTTTTGAGCCGAAAGTTATGGTCCGAATACTGATACATGTGCAGGATATGAAATTTAATCAAATCATATTTTAACTCTAATTAAAGAATTCCGATTTGATTAAACTTAACCATATCATATAGGTCTGCTATTATGATTGGTTAAGCTTAACCACATCTTCTAGGTCTTCTCTTGACACAACACCTCGTATGTATGTACTGCTGACAGGATTGTATATGAATGTATTTTGTCACTGAATTTGGCAATTCAAAACCCAACAAACTCCCCCTTTGACAATTCTGTGACAAAATTTACTAGTTACATCTGAATAGATAACTCATATTTCCTGAAACACTCACAAAACATATTAAACGTATGTGGAGTAGAAATACCCAATGTACAAATAATATAACAGATTTGAATAGAATATAATCATGAATAGCTCACCAAATCAGTTAAAACACAAACAAATATCATTCATAGATGCAACAAGTATATCAAAATCAAAATCATCTATGGTGTTCTATCTATTCCTAATCTGCACTCTCTAAAACTTTCTCTCCCCCTTTTTGTCATGAATGGACAAAGGGCAGTAAAACACCAATAAGCCCAAGGAAAGTCAGAGAAACATAAATATAATCAAAACTATGAATGCATAATGAGTGAAATGCAAGATCATGATAAAAAAAATTCTCCCCCTCAATGTATGACATAAGAAAAATGTCAAATACACACATGATAAAACATAAAAGACTCATGTATTAAGCAATGATTATCCGGTAATATCTCATAATGTCCAAAACATGCATGAGAATAAAAAGATTTGAAACAAAAGTTTCTTCAACATAAGCGAAGCAACATGTTCCACTCAACCCAGGCTTGTGTGTTGTGTGTGAAAGCTAACCATCAAGTAAGTTTAAGAACTTATACGGTGATGGGATAGGCTAGCAAGCAAAAACTTAAATTACCTCATGGGAAGATTGACATGTATATCTAAACAAAAGTCAAACCTTGCTAGGGCCATGTCACCCTCATCTAATAAACTTCCCATGTAGTAATAGCACATACTCAAACATTGTGCGGTAGTGTCCGTCTCTTTCCACAATGAATATGGTCACAACTATTTCTATAAGGACAAGTTGAGCACAAATAAGACATAGTGAAATAGATTTCTTTTGGAATATGTTCATTTGTTTTCTTGTCTCACTATTTTTTTCTTTGAGAATGTGTCTTTAATCATTTAGTGCTTAAACCAAATTAGAGAATGCTGGAATTTTTAGGTCCTACGTTCAACTAGCATTTGGTCAATTTGATAGACAAAAATAGTCAATTTTCTTCATATGGTTGCCTAACATAACTCACCCTTAAGGCCAAATTCATACTCAATTTAAGCTTAAATGTGCACAAGAGTTCAAGCATAGGTAAAATGTACCATAGAAGCATAAGTTTAGGCCAAAAAAAAAATCAGTCCATTAATAAATATTCATCCCATGTATAGTAAGCACATTTTGAGATATAAGGAATTAGATCCATGAAGTATACATGAGAAATTTATGGACTATTAAGGTGCATATGACAAAAATAAGGAGACAACCTAAAAACTATAATTTTTGTCTTTTTGAATTTTTTAAAATAAAATGCACAAAATTAATGCAATGCATATATATGCAAAACTGAAATTAAAAACAAAAATAAAAAACAAAAAAATAATAATAATAAATGCAATGCAATGATTGCGACATGCTCTAGGATATGAAGAAATATGCAAGACAACCAATCCTAAGCATGTTATGGACCACCTTACTCTAGGTGAGTTTACCACCTCTCCCCTTCAAATGGTGAATGGTATCGACCTTCCTAACCCAAACCTTCTTAACCCTATGTATAGATTTGTGACTCTTGTCAAACTCATCTAACCTAGATAACACTCACTTCTTCATTATGCATAGCCCCTCAAAACCTTTCCTAGAATATGAATTCTCACTCTTATGCTCACGAGGTCTCAACTTAAAACAGTTAGGTCGAATATGACCAACTTTGTCACAATGATGGCAGGTAGGGACAAATTTCGGAGAAGCTTGTCTCATATGAGGAGGGATATACATATATTTAGATCTAGACAAACATGACTCTACACCACCTTTTTCTTTCTTAGGAGCAGCCTTTTTATTCCAAGGTCTTTGGGACTTCAACTTAGAACAATTTGGTCTAATATGACTAATAATCCCACAATGGTGGCATGTAGGAACAAACTTTGCATGAGTTTGTTTCCTTGAAAGAGCCTTGAATTCGGGCTTCACACAAGTATTCACACAAGAAGTTTTGCCCTTATCCAAGCAAGCTATATTGGCTTTGACTTCTTCAACTTTCACATGCTTAACAAACAAAGTTTTTCTTTCAGAATTAGAAGCATGTGAAGTAGAGGCACCCAATTTATCAATAAGCATAGTATTTTCAGATTTCAAAGAGTCAATTAAGGCATGTGATTTAGACAATTTAATAACCAAAAACTCTTTCTCATGCTCAACATCATTAAGCTTTTTAAGGGAAATTTGATGATGATGAGTCAATTTAACAAATTTATTAAAGAGCTTGTTATAGGCCATCTGAAGGTCAATCTCTTCATCAGAATCCATGTTAAGGGACTGAGGATTATTCATAGCAAAGGAGTCAAGGATCTCACTCAGGAATTTAATCCAAACAAAGTGAACCTGCTCTGATACCAATTAAAAATTCTAAAAACGACTCCAAATGACACCAATAAGGGGGTTGAATAGGTGTATGCAAATAATACGCAGAATTAAAAATTAAACAGTCATACAACCAAAATATGTAGAACAATAGATCACAGAGACACAAATATTTTGGTTACGAAGAGAAAACCATTTAGAGAACTCTCTAAAATGTAAAACCTCTCCGGGGCAGCCAAACCCAGGAAATCAATCAAGTATAAAAGAATAAGGATTACAAGAAGTTCACACTTACAAAACCTTTGTAATTGACACTTCCTTGCATAAGACAAGCGACCCACTTGACTTCTACCGCAGTAGCCCTTTCTAGAACATCTGGCATAATTCTTCTACTTGATCTCCTTTAACGGAACTCCGATAGACTTTAGTTTTATATCATTTGTGATGAAGACACAACCTTTAACTCTAAGAGAGACTAACCCTAACACTCAAAATCTTAAACGCTCTCTTAGCACATGGAATTCCTTACAATTTCGTGCAAAACACCTCTCTATATATAGACTACAAGATAACCTAGTACTAGTTGAAATGGGAAGAAAAACTAGTTCTAGTTGGAATAGGATTCATCCAAATTTTCTTCCTTATCTTGCAAGACGATTTTGGCATAGCTAACTTTCGAATTTTGAAAATCTTATTTCACAAAGATTTTTATTATTTTGTGTTAGCTTTCCAATGCCACTAGTTTCACCTCAATCCGATTCTTGAGCTGAAAGTTATGGTCCGAATACGGATACATGTGCAGGATACGAAATTTAATCAAATCCTATTTTAACTCTAATTAAAGAATTCCGATTTGATTAAACTTAACCATATCATATAGGTCTTCTATTATAATTGGTTAAGCTTAACCACATCTTCTAGGTCTTCTCTTGACACAATACCTCGTATGTATGTACTGCTGACAGGATTGCAGATGAATGTATTTTGTCACTGAATTTGACAATTCAAAACCCAACAGTTTTAGTCATTGGAAATTTTTTTTGTTACAATTTGGCTCCCCTAAAGCTAAATTCCTAGTTTCGTCCATGCTTGGAATGGTTGTGACGCAAGACAAAGGAAACATAAAAGAAAAGACAGAAAATAAAGATAAATTGATAAATTCCATATTGATAAAAGTCTTGTTGGCCAACAATGGAGTTTTGGCAACCTCAAGGCCAACAACCTAGCCAATTAAGGTCAGTTTTCTCTTCTCAAGGCTAATCGGTTGGATGCTTGGTATATCAATAGAGACCTGCAATTCTTTCAATTATTGTCTATATCTTTTGTTTAACTCTTTTTCAAATTCACCACTACAGATTCAATGTTAGATTTGAAAAAAGTATGGATGGAGTTGGATAGAAATTGGATAGGAGAAAGAAAAATAGCATTTCTCATATCAATATGGAGACTACCGCTGCAAAGCATGAAACGTGGACCTTGAATCATAGGATTAGTAACTTGTTAGGATGTGCTGACTTATTAGGACGTGCTGATTTAGTGATGAAAATGTGAGACATAGTGGCCATGAAGAAGCCCATCGACTTGCAAATGAAGCGCTTTCTTTTAGTGATGAACATGTTCTTTTGGAAGAGGTTCCTGTGTATCTTCGATATTGTTTCTTTTGAGCGCAGTAGTTAAATAGGTTTATATATTTATGAGATGCTTGAAGGTATTAAAAAAAAAAATAGAGTGGGTTTGAGGAAAAAATCCTTGTTCAAATATTAAAGAGTATTTACAAAAAAGAAAGATTGGAAGAAGGATATGCTTTCCCATATGTGAAATATTAAAATTTTACGAGTTAGTTCCCTTCCAAGTTCAAAATAAAGATATTTTTAGAGTAGTGTATACTCAAATTTTTAAATGATGATACTTCACTCATTCAACGAAAGTAGGAGTGGTCGGAGGCTTGAATATTGGGAGTTGTAGGCGTGTTTGGGGTGGGTTTATCTTCCACGTGGGAATGGTGGTGGTGGTCCTTTTCATTACCGGCTCGGCTCACCTGCTCTGTCTAAATAATAATAGCTTGTTAGAAAGCAACTTTTCCATTATGTGCATAAACAAAGGTCCTTTAGGCTTTATCTCTCTTCCACCGAACACCCAAGCATGGGACGTGCAAGAGTGAAAAAGTCCCCAATTCGTGAAAGCCAAGGTTCATGCCAAAATGGTCCTCCCGCATAGGCCACCTACACTCATTTTGCATTGGTAGTTGTTAGGTACCAATTTTATTTATTGCTGCTGGAAAGGGTAATGGTCAATAAGGACTTTAATTTTTGATACCATCTATTATATACTTGGCGGCAAAGATATTGTGTAAGCAACATCAAACGTCTATTAATTATAGAGGCTTTTTGGAAGTTATAGCAATTTGAATAATAGGTTGAGGTGATTTCAGCCTCCATCTTTGAAATTAAATAAGTGAAAAATATAAAATAAAATAAAAAAGCCCTCAAACTATCAGTCATTTGCAATATAGCCCCTAATGTTTAAAAGATACTAAAGTAACCCCCAAACTACTAAAATATACCAAAAATGCCACTTATTTTTTATATTCCTATAATACCCTTATTTTTTTAACAAATAAAATAATAAAATAATTGTAAAAAAAAAAAACAATTTTTTAGAAATTAAAAAAAAAAAAAAAAAACAATGGGTGAATAAATACAGAAAAAATGTTTTTTTGGAATAAATAAATAATTAGTCACTGTAATTGACCTAAATTACAATTGATTTATGTCGTATTAAAGTAAAATCAATTTGGTAGTTTGATGGGCTACTTTAGTACTTTTTTTAATTTTATATTTATTTTTTCTCATGTCTATAGCGGCGACCCTAAAAATCGCCGCTATTGACCCCTCATCAGCGGCGATACTCAGTCGTCCACTTAATAGCGGCTACAATATGTCGCCGCTAATAATATTTTTTAATTTCTTTTAAAAAAAATTTCTCATGTCAATAGCGGCGACCCTCATAGTCGTTGCTATTGAACCCTCATTATCGACGACTCATTGAATCTTATTAGCGGCAACTTTATATATATACATCACAGAGTCGTCACTATTCTCTGCTCAATCTTATCGCAACTGATTGAATCTTATTAGCGGCAACTTTTACTTATATACATCACACATGTTATCAATCTACCTATTCATCACAAATACGATACAATTGACCAAATCATTAATTTAATTACCACACATAAATTACCACACATAAATGCACGTGAACAAGAGGCTACTTCCTTCAAATGATCAACGTCATTGCAAACGTCTGTTACAACTGATGAGTAGGATATTGTCCAAAATGTCATTGAAAAATGAACAACTTTTTGGAAATGATAGCAGTTTTAATAATCAGTTGACTTAAAGCATATCCAACCTTCACTAAATTCCATCCTCCATCTTCGAATAACAATACCTTTTTTTTTTCCTCTCTAGGCAGCCTTCAGAGACCTAGAGGAGGAGCTTCTTTTCTCTCTAATTCTTTCCGGAATTGTGAAGGGCAAAATTTTCTACTGGAGAAAACAACACTCCAACCAACACGGGGGAGGATGGCTGAAGATCTGACTTCCATGTGGGGGAATTTCACGCTAACTGAAGAGGAGGAGGCGTTTGATGAGGTCCCGGAGGAGGAGCTCATTGACATTGGGAATAAGGGACGAGCCTGTCTGGTGGGGAGGATAATGTCAGAACGAAACATTGGAAAGAAGACTCTCAAAGCAAAAATGATAAGGAGTTGGATGCCAACAGGATCGATGGTTTTCAAGGCTTTGGGGAACAACATTTTCCTAATCGAGTTTGAAAACGCATGGGACAAATCGAGAGTGCTGGAAGGCAGGCCTTGGACTTTCGATGGTAGCCTATTTTCTGTACTAGAGTTCAATGGCACCTCTCTTCCTGCCGAGCTACCGTTCAACATCGCATATTTTTGGGTAAGGATTTTTAATCTCCCATTGGCTTGTATGGGGAGAGCAACTAGTGAAAGACTGGATTCTCATCTTGGAGAGGTTGAGGAGGTGGATACAAATGAGGAAGGAGTTGGTTGGGGCAAATACCTTCGGGTGCGAGTAAAACTGAACGTGTATAAACCACTTCTTCGTGGCAGAATGCTAAAAGTAAAAGACAAAACTCATTGGGTGGCTTTTCAATATGAAAAGATTCCTTGGTTTTGTTTTTCCTGTGGTGTTATATGTAATGCAGTGTCGGGATGTTCAAAACGGAACCATTCGAAGGTTGCTGGGGAGAAGTCGAAGAAGGAATATGGTCCTTGGCTAAGAGTATCTTTCCAGAATCATTCATGGGACGATGAAAAACGATAGACAAATTTTTTTCCCATGTATTCGGGGAATAACACGGGGTGGGATTCCCACGGATTCCGGCGGCCAGAGGAGCGTACACCACCGGGACAGGGATGTAGCATGGAAGAAGATGAACTGAGCAGAAATCAAGGGGAATCAATGCAGGCAGAAGGGGAAAGAAGTTATGGCATTAATGGGGATTCACTGAAAAAAAAAAAAAAAGGAATGTAACGGAAAAATTTTATGAGGATGGGGATCCGCTCAATGCAGCTGTGGGAAAGAAATCGAATTTGGAAGGTTTTGATTCGGGGAGTGGCGCTGAAGCAAATAATGGGAAGGGGGTTACGCCCATTTATGGAGAAGATACTAATTATGGGAAGGGGGTTACGCCCAAGGATACAATGCATGCGTTGTATGATGAAGGAATAAATTCCTTTAATGGAGAAGACGTCAATAGTGGGGAGGGATTTATGTCAAAGGCTAAATTGCAGGAGTTGCATGAAAAAGGAATTAATTCTTTTGCTGGAAAAAGTGCCAAGTCAGATAAAACGGAGGAAGTGGTGGGGATTATTGAGGAAGTGACGTGTCAATTGGCAAGTGGCATGCGGGTCCAAGCTGATGGAAAGCAAAAAATAGGCACTATGAAATGGAAAAAACGTGCACGGCAAGTGGCTTCATCCTCGCATAAGTGCCTGGAAGGGGAACCCAATCCTCTGGCGGGAGTTCGCAAAGCGGATGACTCAGTTTTTTCGGAGTCGCTTGAAGCAAAGAGGAAGAAAGGTAATTGGGAAGGAGCAGGAAAATGTGACAAGGTGGCGGCGGCTGTTGTACAGCCCCGCTGGAAATCATGAGCATTTTAAGTTGGAACTGCTGGGGGCTTGGGAACCCCCGGACAGTTCGGGACCTTCACAGGTTAGTGAAGGAGAAGCGCCCCAGTTTAATTTTCTTAATGGAAACTAAACTGCAGACCCACCGGTTCGATTCTATAAAAACACGGTTGGGTTTTAACAGTGTGTTTGTTGTGGACAGTGTAGGTCGCAGTGGGGGACTTGCACATTTATGGAAGTCAGCTATTTCAGTTGAAATCCAAAACTATAGCAGGCGTCACATAAACGCTATAGTGACAACGGAAGGGTCTGGCCAACCATGGAAGTTCACTGGCTTTTACGGTCACCCGGACGTGGGTCACCGGACTGAATCATGGAGCCTTCTACGCCATATCCGGCTTTTTGATCCTGTCCTTTGGCTTTGTTTGGGCGATTTTAATGAGACACTAGAAGATGATGAAAAGTGGGGTGGAGGGCGCAAAGCTAGATGGCAAATGGAAAATTTCAGGGAGGCTCTCACAATATGTCGGTTAGAGGATATGGGTTATGTGGGACCTGATTTCACGAGGAGCAACAAACAAGAAGGAGGTCTTTTTATTAAGGAAAGGTTGGACCGGGAATTAGCAAACTCACAGTGGCAAGAGTTTTTTCCCTTCAGAGAAGTTGAAATTTTGTCTTCTTGTTCATCTGATCATGCCCCAATGTATATCTGGTTCCACTGAAGAAAGGAAAAAAGAACTAGAGCCCAGAAAAGGTTCAGGTATGAGGTAGCTTGGAACAAGAATGAAGTGCAGGGAGTCATCAAGCAAATATGGAGAGTCAAGAATAATCATCGTGGGCGTGGGGATCAAATTCTACCCAAACTGAAGCAGAGCAGTTGCTCATTACGCAAATGGCAAAGAGTGCAGAGGGACCCAACCGAATCTAATGTACAGCACAACATGGCAACGTTGAAAGAGTTACAAGCAGGAGATGGGGTTTGGGATCTCCCACGTATTTCACAACTTCAAACAGAAACTCATAACCTGATGGAGCAGCTGGACATGAAATGGAGACAGAGAGCACAGGAGAGTTGGTTAGCTCTTGGGGATAAAAACTCTAAATATTTTCACGCATGTGCATCCCATCGGCAGCAAAGAAATCGAATTCACTCTATTTTGGATGGTGAAGGGGAAAGGCGGGATACCCCTATGGGCATTGAAAAGGCGTTTGTGGAACATTACACGGGTATTCTCACATCATCGGATCCTCAGGGGATTGACAACTGTCTCCAAGTGCTGTCAACAAAGGTCACATCAGTGATGAATAATGGCCTGCTACGTGAGGTGTCGCAGGAGGAAGTAAGCCAGGCCCTATCTTAAATGGCGCCCACGAAGTCACCGGGTCCAGATGGATTCCCTGGAACATTTTATCAAGATCACTGGAATCTGGTGGGGGAAGAGGTAGTACTGGGGGTAAGCAATTTTTTCAAGTTTGGCCATTTTTGTAACATCCCCAGCCCGTTAAGGCTGAGTTTGTCACTTTTCTTCTTACTCAACAAAAGTCTTTGCAAAGATCTATAAGGTCTATCAGAGTACTTAATTTTAAAGGATACTATCAATGTATAAAACATTCTTCAAGAGATTTTATTACAAGCGAAATTAGGAAACATTAAACTTTAGTTGCGGAATATCATATTATTACAATAACTGATATGAAAAAACTTAAAAGTTAATAATTATTCCCGCCCCCATTCCGGCCTCCTATTCCAGCGTCCTTTCTATCTGAAAACAAGAAATAAAACTGAATGAGCCCAAAGGGGCCCAGCAACTAAAATCCACAACCATAAATAGTTTTACTCCTTGTTCTCAGTTTTAAAAATTGTTTTCACAAATAAATATACATTTAGCCATAATAATACATGTATGTACAGTTGCATCTCCCGTAGCATATACATACTATTACCTCTAGTAATAAATCATCGTCATAAATTATCTTTATAAATCATCATTGTAAATCATCATTGTAAATCATCATAGTATATCATTGTTGAAATTATATTATCATTTTCTCATATTAGGGCCCATGTACACTGTTACCCCTGTGTACGAGGGTTGCGGGTCCTGTGACCATGGCACTGAACTGAGGCCTCAGCCATGCCCGACCGTCAATTAACTCTTTCTCTTGGTGCACTCAACGGTCTGTTGATGGAATACCACCTTCTGGCATAGCCTCTTTCAGTGGTTTCGCCTCCATCCGAGTATCGGTACCGAACTCATCTCATCTTATCTTGGGGCCAAAAATACTCTCCTCCATACATGTGCCCTCATTTCATAAACATTTAACTCATTTCTTGTACTTTTCTTTGTACTTCTTTTGAT
This sequence comes from Corylus avellana, assembly GCF_965113065.1. Lineage (NCBI taxonomy): Eukaryota > Viridiplantae > Streptophyta > Magnoliopsida > Fagales > Betulaceae > Corylus > Corylus avellana. Next base: position 1,609,496 of record NC_142494.1, on the reverse strand, counting down.
GCATCTTAGGGCAACATGTAGGAGGGTTTATCATCAGTCTTCTTTCTTATAATCATCATCATTTCTCAACTTTCTTTTTTCTCAAAAATGAAAACTTTTTCAAATATAAACTTGTGTACTTAGAAAGCATTTAAAGAAATAGAAACTTTCTAAATAATTCTTTTAGAAATCCTTCATGCATGCAAGATATCTCCTTGACAAGTAAATAAAATAATCATTTACAGTTTGATACAAGAATGAATAAATAGGATGACATGAAGTAATTTTAGAAGGGGTAGTGAATTTACTTACTTCTAGACTGAAGTTAAAAGTGGTCTGAAGGATCTAGTTGCTCCAATCTGACTAACACCACTAGTATATCTTTTGAAACTAATTTCTCAACTCTGTTTTCTCTCGTGTTCTTTCTTTCTTGCAACGCTTTGTCTCGCCCTTTCTCTCTCTGTTTCGTGTAAACACTTAAAGAAATAAGAAAGACCAAGTAGAAAACGGAAGAAATAAGAATATGTGGAAGAGAAGGGAGATGAGTGGTGAAATTTGTGAAGAGGAAGAACTCTATTTATAGGAAAAACCAAGTACTATTCTACCTTCCATTTTACTATTCCATCTACCAACACTATTATACCTACATTTATCCATCTACAATTTTAGCCTCATTTTACCATTCCATCTACCAATACTATTATACCTACATTTATCCATCTACAATTCTAGCCTCATTTTACCATTCTATCTACCAACACTATTATACCTACATTTATCCATCTACAATTCTAACCTCATTTTACCATTCCATCTACCAACACTATTATACCTTCCTTTATCCATCTACAATTCTACCCTCCTTCTACTAATACTATTATACCTACAATTGACTATTCTACCTTCCACTTTACTGGTCCATCTACCAACACTATTATATCTACATTTATCCATCTACAATTCTTCTTACCATTTACTATCCTATTATTTCACCAATTACCATTTTCTAATTACCACTCTCTGTAATATCATAAATTTCCCAAAAATTAAAATCATAGGCTAAAATGAATATCAAAATAACATCATCATCAAAATAATCTATTTAAATAACTTTGAAAATTCCGGGGCGCTACAATTTTGATCCTGAAATAAATTATACTCACATTGCACTTGTACCGAAAAAGAAAAATCCTTTAGGAGTTTATGATTTCAGACCTATAAGTTTATGCAATGTGGTTTATAAAATTGTTGCTAAAGTAATGGCCAATAGATTAAAACATGTATTACCTGTGATCATTTCTTGTAATCAATCGGCTTTTATCCCGGGCCGATTAATATCTGACAACATCCTTGCAGCCTATGAAACTCCCCACACCATGCATTCTCGTATGTATGGGAGGGTAGGATATATGGCGTTGAAGCTCGACATGAGCAAAGCCTACGATCGGGTGGAGTGGCTTTTTCTCGAAAAAGTCATGAGGAAGATGGGTTTTGAGAGTAGATGGGTCAACCTTGTAAGGAAATGTGTGACTATTGTATCATATTCTGTGATTGTAAATGGGACCCCTGTCGGGCTTTTTAAACCCTCTAGGAGGATCAGACAATGGGATCCATTATCTCCATACCTCTTTATTCTATGTGCGGAGCTATTGAGCTCAATACTTTCACTTGAAGAGTGGCTAGGACATTTGAAGGGGGTCCCAACCTCATTTAAAGGCTTGAGGATAAAAATACTTATTTTTCGCTGACGACAGTCTTCTTTTTTGTAAGGCTACTGAACAAGAGTGGAACTGCTTAAAGGGGGTACTGGAGGCTTATGAGGAAGCGTCGGGGCAGCGGCTAAATAACGATAAAACATCGGTCTTTTTTAGCCGAAATACAAGCCAAGAAACAAAAGATAGAATTCTGGAGGTTGTAGGAGTTCCTGATTCACAAAGGTTTGATACCTATTTGGGGCTTTCGGCGTTGGTGGGTAAATCTAGAACTCGGGAATTTCAGAGTTTGCTAGAAAAGGTAATGAAGAGGGTGGCGGATTGGAAGACAAAATTTCTTTCTCAGGCTGGAAAGGAGGTTCTAATCAAAGCAGTGATCCAAGCAATAGCATCTTATAGTATGAGTATTTTTTTGCTCCCATCAGGTTTGTGTAAGGAGCTAAATAAACTGATGCAGAAATTTTGGTAGGGTCACAAGGAGAATGACAAGAAGATACATTGGATGAGTTGGGAGAGAATGGGACGTGCAAAAAATGTGGGAGGCTTGGGATTCAGAGATCTCATTTGCTTTAACAAGGCTCTCTTAGCGAAGCAATGTTGGCGCTTATTGCAGTATCCCTACAGCTTGGCAGCGAAGATTATCAAAGCTAAATATTACTCCACAAGGACGTTATTGTTAGCAAATTTGAGGAGTAAGCCATCATTCACTTGGAGGAGCTTGTTGGTTGGAAGGGAACTGCTTGAAGAAGGATTAATCTGGCGCATAGGCAATGGGACATCTGTTCAGATTAGGGGAGACAAATGGATTCCTTTGCCAATCACTTACACCACTCAGACATGTAATTCACTCATCGGGGAGAACGCATTGGTAGCTGAATTAATGGAGGAAAATCCGAGGCAATGGAATAGGCACTATATTTAGGGGTGCAAAGGCGGTTACGGTTAGCGGTTAGTGACAATAACCGCTAACCGTAACCGCCTTAGCGGTTAGTAGATTTCACTAACCGCAACCGCTAACCGCCTAACGGTTAGCGGTTAGCGGTTAACCGCCGGTTAGCGGTTAGCGAAATAGATAACCGCCCGCTAACCGCTTTTTTAAAATTGGGCTTTTTTTTAGCTTTTTGGGCTTTTTTTTACCCTCATTTTTTTTTCTTGTATTTTTAATATCTTCTAAATCCTAAATTCCTAAAGTATCTAATAATGCTTTAATTAAATTGTAGACTTGTAGTTATAAGTAATATATTGTTTAATTCAATTGAATCAATTGTGATTATTATTGTACATGAATCATATGATTAACTTGTAGACTTATGTCATATTATATATGCATTATTTATTATTATATAATCATATGATTTAATGATCAAGTCATCATGTGATATAATCATATCAATTATAGTGATAATATATAAATTACTAAAATTATAATGATAATACATTAATACTTAAATTGTGTTTATAAGTAACACATTGGTCATTGTTTAATCCAATGTCAATTACTTAATTTGATATTATACGAATCATATCATCATTGTACATTAATAATATGATTCACTTGAAGTCTTGAATAAAATATTTGAATTGTCATTGAATCATATGATTAAGTATTGATATTATACATTTATATTATTCATATACATATGTAGACTTATATAGACTTATAAGTTTATAACATACATTGGAAATAAGTCTCTAGATATTTAATTGTTGTATTAGTATGAATTGATATACTTATGAGTTATGTCATATTATATATGTATAATTTGTTATTATATAATCAAATGATTTAATGATCAATCTCATGTGATATAATCATATAAATTATAGTGATAATATATTAATACTCAAATTGTGATTTAATTATTTTTTAAAAAAAAATTGTAATTTAATGATCAAGTGATTATATGATATAATCATATAAATTAGAGTAATAATATATTAATACTCAAATTATGATTTAATTATTTTTTAAAAAAAATTGTGATTTAATGATCAAGTGATTATGTTATATGTATAAATATTTTTATAATTATAATTATAAAAATATATTATATAAAAAGGCGGTTAGCGGTTAGCGGTTACGGTTAGTAGACCCAATAACCGCTAACCGCTAACCGCTAGGCGGTTATAGCGGTTAGGCGGTTAGCGGTTAATTCGGTTAGGCGGTTAGGCGGTTGGCGGTTATAGCGGTTAGCGGTTAGCGGGCGGTTTTTAACCGCCCGCCTTTGCACCCCTAACTATATTTTCCAGAGCTTTGGGGAGGAGGAAGCTACTGCGATCTGTAACCTCCCACTGAGCAGACATCACCACGACGACAAGATGATTTGGCGTGCGACAAATTCAGGAGAGTTTTCGGTAAAAAGTGCGTATCATCTCGAGAAGGAAAGACTAGATAGATTGAAGGGAGAATGTTCTACGGGGGTGAGAACGCAGGCAGTATGGAAGATGATTTGGGGTTTGAAGGTTCCACATTCAACCCAAGTGTTTCTATGGAGGGCTTGTAACAAAATTCTGCCGACAAAAGATAATCTCAAGAAGCGGAAAGTGGTTGAGGATGATATTTGTATTTTCTGTTGCAGTGCTGTCGAAACTACCCACCATATACTTTGGGACTATCCATCATCTCAGGATGTCTGGTGTGTCAGCAATAACAAGCTCCAAAAATGCAGATCGGGTGGTAATAACTTTTGTGAGCTGGTGGAATACCTGATGGGGTCGGTAAAGAGAGAAGAGATGGAGCTGTTCGCTATGGTTGCTAAAAGAATCTGGAAGCGACACAATGAGGTGGTGCACGGGGATGTTTTTTCACATCCTAGCACAATCGCAAGGCAGGCCATAGATCAGCTCCAGCTATACCGTCAGGTAAATGAGAGACAAGCGGATGCTCATGACCTTTCCTAGCCGATACAACAAAGATGGGAAGCTCCACCAGAGGGTTTTTACAAGATTAATTGGGATGCTGCTACAGCAGCTACAGCAGAAGGGGAGCAAAAAATGGGAGTGGGGGTTATAATAAGAGATGAAAAAGGAAACGTCATGGCTGCATTAAGCCAACCTGTTATGGCTCTCTATGATCCAATTTCTGTTGAGGCAATGGCTGCTTTACGAGCTGTGGAGTTTAGCAGGGAGGTGGGAATAAATGATGTGCTCCTTGAGGGGGACTCACTACAAGTGGTGAAGGCGATAAATGATCCCCAGAAAAGCTGGCTACGATACGGGCAAATTATTGATGATATTAAATGGATTCTAGGGTCTCTAAACAAATGGAATATCAGGCATGTAAAGAGAGAGGCTAACTTTGTAGCCCATGGTCTAGCTAAATATGCAATTAGGTCTTCAGAAACTCAAGTATGGTTGGAGGAGTCCCCTAGTTGTATATCAGATGTTGTTTTTTTAGAGCAAATGGCTCTATCTTTGTAAGGCTTAGGCCGTTTTCTTTTTGATTGAATGAAGTGATTATCATTTCCCTCAAAAAAAAAAAAAAAAAAACAACACCTTCGTCTCCTTCCTATCTGTTTCCTCTGAGACTGAAAGTGATCAATGACGACGAATGAATTTAACACAAAATTAAATAATTAATTAGGGGTTGTATGTTAATCTACTTTTTGGAAACCATAGTAGTTTTAATAATCAATTGACTTAAAGCATATTCAACCTTCACTTAATTCCATCCTCCATCTAGAGGTGGGCAAATTAACTGGTTACCGATTATTGACTTATTATCAAATTTAACCGAACTGATAGTAACCGGTCGGTAATCGGTTAAAAATTTTGTACCAATAAGCTTATCGGTCGGTAATCGGTTAGTTAATAATTTGTTATCGAAAAACCGATATGATCGATAAATTATTTTAATTTTTTTTTAATTTTATATTTATTATTGAAACCAAAATGACGTCGTTTTGGTTTTTATTTTATATTGTAGTGGATCAATATAAAAAAAAGCTTGAATAAGCTATTTTAGCCAAAAATATACCCCAAAGTAACTAATTTCTAATAAGTTATTTTAGGCTTTAGCCCAACAAAACGTATTTAGGCTTCCAAAACAATTAATTTTTAGCTCAATTAGCAACCAATTAAAAGCTATAAAAAAAGCTCACAAAAAACTGATTTAACCGACCAATTAACCTATTACCGATATGATCAATAATTTTCGGTAACATTTCTTATCGGTCGGTAATCGGTTAGGATTTTGTTAAGCGATAGCTTATCGGTTACTGACCGATAAGCCCATTAACCGAACCGATATGACCGATACCCAGCCCTACCTCCATCTTTGAATAACAACACTCTCGTCTCCTTCCTATCGATCTGTTTCCTCTAAGACCGAAAGTGATCAATGACGAATGAATTTGACACAAAATTAAATAATTAATTAGGAGTAGTTTGTTAAACTACTTTTTGGAAACGATAACAATTTTAATAATCGGTTGACTTAAAGCATATCCAACCTTCACTAAATTCCATCCTCCATCTTTGAATAACAACACCTTTGTCTCCTTCCTATTTGTTTCCTCTGAGACCGAAAGTGATCAATGACGAATGAATTTAGCACAAAATTAAATAATTAATTAGGGGTTGTTTGTTAAACTCTCTTTAGAGCATTTTTACAGATTCATCAAATTTTACTCACTAAAATAACAAAAAGTATATTTTTTTCTATTTTAACTATCAACTTTTTTTATAGCACCACGGCAACCTTACTATTTTAACTATCAACTTTCACTAATCCATTTAAATATTATTTTTTAAAGACTTCCCTAATATTTTTTTTTTAATTTTTTTTTTTTTTTTGAAAGAATAGGGAATGAGAGATAAAATTTATATTCTTTGTTATTTATTTAGTGAGTGAATAGTACTCACTATTGCGTTTGAGAAACAAAGCTTTTAAATCAAAAAACGTTTTTGGGTAAAAGCTTTATTTTAAAGCTTTTTTCAGAAGTGTTTTTTAGCAACTTTTAGGCTTTTAGACATTAAAAGGGTTTTTAATTTTTTTACCAAACGAGTAGTTTTTTCTTCAAACATACTTTTTGTGTGTTAAAAGTACTTTTAAGCCCCTTAAACGCAATTTCAAAAAAGTCCTAAAGATAGTGAGTACGGTTCATTCACCATTTTATCAAAATAAAATGGTGAGGCCGAAAATGAAAGATTTTAGACACTCTCACAAAATCGCTTTACCAAAATAACCAAAAACTTGTTTTGGTGAGATTGCAAAGAGTGCTCTTACCTAGATACTATTTGTGTTTTTTGTCGAAAAAAAATGAGAATAATGATTGGTATAAAAGAAGGGAAAAAGTTGTATTGAAAAGTGAAAAATCTTTGTTTGCAGTGATTTTTTTATTGTATAATAGTGAAAAAACAAATGATGTGATATAAAAATTGAATATTTTGATGTTAATTTTTTTAAAAAAAATAAAATAATGTGAATAGCATCCAAGAAAGGTGAGGTTGTTAATTAAGTTGTTAACAATCAACCCCTTACGTCAAAAATGAATAGCATGTTTGATGTTATATTTGAGAAATATAGCTTTTAAGTAAAAAAAAAAGAACAATTTTTAGCAAAAATTTTATTTTTATGCTTTTGCCAAAAATGCGTTTTAGTCCGATTTTGGGCTTTGGGACCCTTAAATACACTTTCAATTTATTTAATCAAACATGTATTTTTTTTTTTTCAAATGAATTTTTTGAATATTAAACGCATTTTTAGGCTATCAAATTTTTTTTGCTTAGGTTTTGACTTTCCACTTAATTTTTTTTTATATATATATATATAGTTTTTGTGTATTTTTTTTTAATTATAAAATAATTATTAAAAAAAATCAGATTTTAGTATACAGACATGTGGGTCCCAGAAACAGATGGGAAGGAGACGTGAGATGGAGTTGTTTTCAAAGATGCAGACGTTTACAATGACATTTTGGACAAATAATAGAGACAATAGACGTCTGCAATGACGTTACCCATTTGAAGGAGCTGGCAGCCTCTGGTTAATTTGTCTCGTAACTTCAATCATTGTATAGCAAAAATGAACATCAAATCCAATACCCATTCTTATTGAGACAGAACACTCGATCTCCCCAAATATTATATTCCTGATCCCTCTGAAGCATTGAAACAACTTGATTTACCATTGGAAAAGTAAAACTATCATGGGAAACACTCAATGTTTTATACAACAAGAAAGCCGAATCAAAAAGTCCCGATTCAACGTGGGATTTTATTGTTACACTCCATGTCATACTATGATCTACCTGTTAACAACCCGAACGACGCTCTGAAGATCGTTAAACTGTGTTAACAAAGCTCATGAGCTTTCAAACAACGGAGATGGGTCCTAACTCTTTTGATACTATGAGAGACGCATGGAGTTTAAGAAGTATGATGCTCCTTGCTTAATCCAATAGCCACGAAGAAAGAAGAAGAAGATACAGGGAGGTGTTTTCCTCGTCGCTGAACCCAAAAGCCATGAAGAAAGAAGAAGGAAGATACAGGGACGTATTTACTATTTTCCACTTCCCCTTTAATGTTTCCTGAAATATTTTAATTCCCATTTATCCCATAAAATGGAGGTGTTTAACGGCGTATGTTTCTTTTTAACACTGTCTTTGGGTTTCACATTTCAATAAATTGCTCTTAAATCTAGACCATTGAAGATTTTACAGCAGATATGCGGTTCTTTTTTGAACCGCATGGAAGCCTGAACCGGTCCAATTTTTCACGGACAAGCGTTTGCAATGACGTTACCCATTTGAAGGAGCTGGCAGCCACTGGTTTAAGTGCATAAGTGCATATTAATTTGTCTCGTAACTGGTAAATGATATGTTCAAGGTCAAGGGGATAAAGGATAAGGGCCGAATTGTAGCCATATATATATATATATATATATATATATGTTGGGTTATGTTTTGGCTCATTCGGTTTGCGTGTAAAGTTGGTGAAAATGAAGCATCTTAACATGTCCAGAAAACAAATTCTAGAAGGCAGGTCCGGACCCTCAGAAGCCAGGTCCGGACCCAATTTCCAGAGAATATCTATTGAAGGGCATGTCCGGACCGCCAGAAGCCGGGTCCGGATCCAAAAACCAGCAAGTCTATTTTGAAGGGCAGGTCCAGACCGCCAGAAGCTGGGTCCGGACCTGATTTCCAGAAACTGCATTTTGATGAAGAGGTCCGGACCCTCAGAAGCCAGGTCCGGACCCAATTTCCAGAAAGCCTCGATCTTTATGAGATGTCCGGACACAAGTGTTGAAGGTCCGGACATCGCTAGGTTACACATATGTAAACCTAGCCATGTCCGGACCCCAGATTAGCCCTGTCCGGACATGGCTGCTTTATTTTGTTTTATTTTCTATTTAAACACGATTTTGCTACATTTATATGTACGTATTTTGGAGAGCAAAATCAGAGAGCTTAGAGAGAGATATTGTTCTAGCTTATTTGAGAAGGGATTAAATACGTGAAGCCAATCGGAGTTCCGGTGAAAGAAAATCTTATAGAAGAATTGTGCCAGATGTTCTGGAAAGGGTTACTGCGGTAGAAGTCAAGTGGGTCGCTTGTCGTGTACAAGGAAGAGTAAATTGCAAAGGTTTTGTAATTCTTCTTGTATTCCTTATTCTTCTTATAGTGGATTGATTTTCTGGGTTTGGCTGCCCCGGAGAGGTTTTACATTTAGAGAGTTCTCTAAATGGTTTCCTCTTCATAACCAAATATCTGTGTTCTTGATTTTCATTACATATCTGTATTTGGTTGATTATTGATTGTTAGGTCAGATCTTATTCCGCTTAATATTTGTGAATCACCTAGACATTTGAATAGGTGTCGTTTTGAGTCGTTTTAGAATTTTCATTTGGTATCAGAGCGGGTTCACTCTGTGAAGGATTTATTTCCTGAGTGTGATCCGAGACTCCATATCAAATGTCTCATACTGTTGCTCCTAATTCTCTTCCCGTCTTTGACGGAACAAATTATACGCTTTGGAAAATCCGTATGAGAGCATATTTTAAATCCATTAATGTTTGGCATATTGTCGAATCTGGATGGACACGTCCAGAAAAAGCAATAGCTGAATGGACAACAGAGGAAAAGAATAATGCTACTGCGAATGACAAAGCTATAAATGTTATTTACATCTCTGTTTCAAATGAGGAATTTTCTAGAATTTCTAGATGTGAAATAGCTAAGGAAGCCTGGGAAACTTTAGAAATCACACATGAAGGAACTAAAGTTGTTAGAACTTCAAAAATTCAAATGTTGGTTTCTCAGTTTGAGGAGATTAAAATGCAGGAAGATGAAACTTTTGATGAATTTTATTCAAAGCTTAGTGTCATTAGAAACTCTACCATTAATTTGGGAAAGAAAATGGATGATGCTAAAGTGGTGAAAAAAATCTTAAGATCTTTGCCTGAGAGGTTTATTCCCCAAATTGCTGCTATACAACAGAGCAAGGACCTAGATACTATGAGAGTAGAAGAACTTGTAGGTTCCCTTCAGACCTTTGTGCTAATTCTTCCTAAAGACAAGAACACCAAGAATATTGCTTTTAAGGCAAAAAATGTTAAGGTTGACTCTTGTGGTTCATCTGATGAGGATTTTGGAAATGAGGAAGAAATTGCTATGTTTGCTAAAAAGTTTAGGAAATTCTTTAGGGCCAAGAAAGGGAATTTTAGAAATAGCAATTCACAATTTTGTGAGAAATCTAGAAATGAGAATGTTGAGAAAGGAAAGTCACCTAGAGGTATCAAGTGTCACGAATGTGGAGGACATGGGCACATTCGTGTTGACTGTGCTAACTTGAGAAAGTCAAATGGCAAGGCATTTAATGTGACTCAAAGTGATGAGTCAGACAAGGACAATGCTGAACAGAAAGTTAATTACTTAGCATTTGGAGTTAGTTATGAGAGTGAGCATGAGAATAGTGAGTGTAATTCTCAAGACAAACAAGGTGTGTCCGATAATGATTAGGAAGAAGAAGATGATTTGCAAAATGCTTATAATAATCTCTTTGTGGAATACACTAAACTAAAAAAGCTGAATAAGCAGCAATTGAAGAAACTCAATGAGGTTAATCTTGAAAATGATCAACTTTCTGTCACCTTAACTGATTCTCTTGCTACTCATAATACTTTGATGTCTGAAAATCAAATGCTAATTGCCAAAGTGAAATCCTTAGAGAATGAACTGAATGAATCAAATAATCATTTAACAAAATTCTCTAGTGAAAAGCTAAATCAAATGCTACATAATCAGAAACATTCGTTTGATAGAACTGGATTGGGTTTTGATAAATCTGCTATTTTATCTACTAATGTTGCTTCTTCTTCAAAGATGATTTTTGTGAAACCAGTGAACAAAGAAGATAGTTTGGCTGAAAAGAAGGTAATTTCTCCTCAAATTTCCAAAGGTGGAAAAGGTAAGGGAACTCTAACTGATTCCTATATGTCTAGTTCTAAGTCGAGAAGTATGCACATGTTAAGGAACCAACCTTCTCAAAGGTTTATTCCTACGTGTCATAACTGTGGTAAGTTTGGACATATTCGTCCTAAGTGTTTTCAGCTTAACAGTCATGAGCCTAAAAGAGAATATTTCCATTCTAGAAATAGTTATGAGAAATTATTCAACATGATGAGAGACGTAGTAACACGGTTAGATGTCTTGGATAAGAGTCACACAATTGTCCCTGATGTGAAGAAAGTTTGGGTCAAGAAGATTAATACCATTCACCCATTGAGGGGGAGTGGTAATAGACTCACCTAGATTAGGTGAGCACATAGACCATGCCTAGAAATTGAGCATATTGATATTTGTCTATAGCTGTTCTAGGGTATTTTTGTTTTTTTTTTTTTAATTTTTGTTTGCTTTGTTTTTATTTTCTTTGATTATTTTTTTATTCTTTTAGATTGTTTTAATTGTTGGATACTCAGTTTCTCATGTCTTGTGCTCAAATGAATATTTTACATATGAGTGGGGTCAATATTTCTGCAATTTACATCTATTGCTCCATATGTTTCTGATATACCTTATTTTTCTGAAGACTGTTAAAGGTGTAAGAGTCAGTTTTTCTCATGTTCGAAATTGTGCACTTTTTGCCCCCATTAGGTTTAGATTTTTGTTGTGTTTGGGAATTTGGAGCAAACATTTTGCTTGGAAGATAGGTAGTGTCAGTTCTATCCACTTGACCAACTCGTTAGTTGAACCTAGCTCCTAAAAATTCCAACATTTTCCAAAAAAAAAAAAAAAAAAAAAGGGCCATAAAATAAGCTCAAATGACTTAGTTTTGCTTCTGTCTGTCCCTAAAGAAAGAATCAGTGATCAAATCATTGCGGAAATAGATGATTACTAAAGGACATGGTAAAAGCGAATGATTAGTCTCAGGGGGAGTGTATCGGATGAGGGAATCTAGGTCCTAACATTATAAGGTTTTACTGTGGCTTGAATCAGACTGTTTGTCTTTCATTTACAAAATGTCTGCCTAGATTTCCTTTCCACTGATGCAATCTTATTTAATGGAAGTTTTCACACACTACACATTCACATGAGTTTTCTGATTATTGCCTACTTGACTGCATTCACAGAACAAGGTTGTGTCATGCATATGGTACATTTAAGGTGTAAGTGTAGTTTGTTGATCATTCTGGATTGTTAAGATATTCATAAGGGCATGCATGATTTATTGGATATCTATACAACTTGTATTTCCTTTAAAAAAAAAAAGGGGGTTTATTGTTTATTTTGTTTTTATATTAAGGGGGAGGATCAATTTTTTTTTGTGTGTTATTTTTTTCTTTTTCTTTCTCTGTGATTCCATCTTTACAACTTAAAGGATCAAGACTCACTCACCCAAGAAGTGTAGCACAAGCCATACGACTTCGGAGAAAGATGTGAAGTATATCAAGGATAGTTGCTGGCAAGAATAATCTTTGTTTAAGTAAATAAGTAGAATTGTCTGGTTCTACTTATTTAAGATTTCATGGGTTGTTGGTTCGGTTGTTTAAAAATCTAGAATTTCATTTTTGTGTATTTCCTTTTGTCCTTCCGAGACAAAAAGGGGGAGTTGATTTGATGCGTCATTTTCATGTACAAATTAATTTTTGTCCCCGAATGGCCAAAAGGGGGAGTTTGTTGGGTTATGTTTTGGCTCATTCGGTTTGCGTGTAAAGTTGGTGAAAATGAAGCATCTTAACATGTCCAGAAAACAAATTCTAGAAGGCAGGTCCGGACCCTCAGAAGCCATGTCCGGACCCAATTTCCAGAGAATATCTATTGAAGGGCATGTCCGGACCGCCAGAAGCCGGGTCCGGACCCAAAAACCAGCAAGTCTATTTTGAAGGGCAGGTCCGGACCGCCAGAAGCTGGGTCCGGACCTGATTTCCAGAAACTGCATTTTGATGAAGAGGTCCGGACCCTCAGAAGCCAGGTCCGGACCCAATTTCCAGAAAGCCTCTATCTTTATGAGATGTCCGGACACAAGTGTTGAAGGTCCGGACATCGCTAGGTTACGCATATGTAAACCTAGCCATGTCCGGACCCCAGATTAGCCCTGTCCGGACATGGCTGCTTTATTTTGTTTTATTTTCTATTTAAACACGATTTTGCTACATTTATATGTACGTATTTTGGAGAGCAAAATCAGAGAGCTTAGAGAGAGATATTGTTCTAGCTTATTTGAGAAGGGATTAAATACGTGAAGCCAATCGGAGTTTCGGTGAAAGGAAATCTTATAGAAGAATTGTGTCAGATGTTCTGGAAAGGGCTACTGCGGTAGAAGTCAAGTGGGTCGCTTGTCGTGTACAAGGAAGAGTAAATTGCAAAGGTTTTGTAATTCTTCTTGTATTCCTTATTCTTCTTATAGTGGATTGATTTTCTGGGTTTGGCTGCCCCGGAGAGGTTTTACATTTAGAGAGTTCTCTAAATGGTTTCCTCTTCATAACCAAATATCTGTGTTCTTGATTTTCATTACATATCTGTATTTGGTTGATTATTGATTGTTAGGTCAGATCTTATTCCGCTTAATATTTGTGAATCACCTAGACATTTGAATAGGTGTCGTTTGGAGTCGTTTTAAAATTTTCAATATATATATTCACAGAGGACTAGATCAGAGAGAGAAGGAAATGGATTCAAAGATAGTAAAAGGTGAAAAGGCTCATGCAGTTTGTATTCCAATCCCACGTCAAAGCCACATAAAGGCCATGCTCAAATTTGCAAAGCTTCTCCATGGCAAAGGTTTTCACATAACCTTTGTCAACACTGAGTTCAACCATCAACGTTTTCTGAAATCCGGAGGTCCCAACTCCTTGGATGAGTTGCCTGACTTCCAATTCAAAACTATTTCAGACAGCCTTCCTCCATCGGATACCCAAGATGTTGATGCTGTTTGCGAATCCGTTATGCAAAACTTCTTGGCTCCATTTTCAGATATCCTCCTCAAACTCAACAATATTGCAACTTCTTCAAACAATCCTCCAGTCACTTGCATCATCTCAGATGGTTTCATGCCATTCACTCAAACTGTTGCTCAAAAGCTTGGAATCCCTATTGTGATGCTCTTCACGATCGCTGCTTGCAGTTTAATGGGTGTTATGCAGTTTCCTCGTCTTAGGGAAAAAGGCTTCACACCCCTTAAAGGTATAACACAAAAAGGAAAAACCCTACTGAAATCATGGATTATCATTAATGATGTGGTATTTTTGTGACAAAAAATATCAATAATAAAATTACCACTCGCAATAGGACGAATCTTTGTAGGATACGGCTATAGAGAGGGTGTCGAACCTCAAGGACTGCAGGGGTTTTATTATCAAAATTTGAAAGATTAAAATTAACTTAATTAAAAAGAGAATTGATTTGATTTTCTTAAAAACTAAAGTGCATGAAAATAAACGAGATTTAAAATAAGAGAGAGAGTGTAGGGTATTGACTTCACCTCTATCCGCACAACAATGGTTAATCATAATTAATCCCATAAATTCATTCTATGCATGTTATAAATAAACAAGAAACTACCTTATTAAAGAATAAGCATAATCTATCTTCGGTTGGCACGGATCGTCCACCTAACCATTAAGATGCGGTACGACCCGTCTTCCCTAGGTATAAATTATCAAATTCTATAACAGGATACATACAATCAATGAATAAGTGTAACCCATCTTCGGTTGGCACGGACTGTCTACCTAAATTACACTAAACTAGGGTGTAGTACAATCCGTCTTCCCTAGGCATGGCCTATCAAATCCTATTGATCATATGTCAATTAAACCCATTGTATAACCATCATCCTCATAATCACAGAAAACAAGAATGATTTGAGATCAATAAAAGTAAAATACTTTCTAAGACAAGAGAAGAATTTCACAAATATTGATTTTGGAATTTAAGAACAATTGCATTTAATAATTAAGAACATAAATCAATTGTAGCAATCCTCATAATTATACAATCAACATGCATAAATTGAAAATCTAGAAATTAAATACAATCAAACCATTGTGCTTGGATAGGGTTACATCAACACCCCACGAAGGGGTTTAGCCGCTCATGATCTCCTAAGCTCCAAAGACAATTTACTGAATTTTGCTCTAAGAGGCGGTGTGTTTTTTCTCAATACTTAGACGCCTATTTATAGGGCTTAGGAGAGTCCTAGAAGCCCTAGGAATCCTATAAATTTCGGAGATTTAAGTCCAAGTCCAATTATGATAAAGAAAACCTAAGTCCAAATCGGAATAGGATTCGCCCAGAATTGCGTTCCTATCTTGCGGGGAAATTTTGGCAATGCGTCGCTCCGAATGAGGAAAATGCTATTTCACAATGATTTGTAGAAATTTGATTTAGCTTTCCAGTGCCGCTTGAATCACCTCAATCGGATATTTGAGCTGAAAGTTATGGCTAAAATACCGAGACGTATGCAGAATCCAAAATTGAATCCAATCCGATTTTGACTCCAATTTGAGAAATTCCGAATTAATCCTTTTCTTTATTTGATTTAAACTTAACCATGATTGGTTAAGTTTAACCATATCTTCTAGGTCTTCTCAAAGTGTGCTTTTAAGCCCAAAATCAATGGAATTAATTGCATCTTGATTTATAACCTGAAAACACAAAAACAAAACAAAATCAAACAAATAACAATGCTAAGGAATTAACATATGTAAATTAAGGGGCTTGAATGTGCAACATTCGACGCTTATCACACCCCCAAACTTACATATTGCTAGTCCCTTAGCAATACAAAACAGAAAATAAACTGAAAAACAAAAAGATAAGTCCATCTTTCGTGGGATGTACGATTGCATTTAGCATATGCAACAAGCCTTTTAAACCCCTAGGCATTCCCTAGAGGACGAGTGAAGTCTCGTGAGGGTTTTCCAGGAATGATACCCACAAACATTGTCATCATTATGTCATTCAAAAGGATAAAGCATCACAAAAATAATGGTTTTCATTCATTAACAAGCTTAAAATTATAAACTTCATCTTCAAAATTCCAAGGAATTTACAAGTCAAATCACTTACAAATGGCAGATTGAGATACATAAATTTCAATTAGTGCAAAGTGAACTAACACATAATCATGAGGCTTCAAAATAATTCCAGTATGAATGAATCAACATCTCAGAATTTATTGGACTTCATATCAAATGAAACAACCAAGGCATACATTTTTTTTTTTTTCTTTTTTTCTTGTTGTAGGCTTTGCAATGCTTAGCTCCCTTAAGCTTTCTTGTTGACCCATGTATCGAGTGTTAGGCCAATGTCTCCCAAACCAAATGGCTTTAGGGCACTAGGTGTAAAGACACCCCTAAGGACTTATTAACTCGAGTCAAAAAGGCTACGAAGCTAAGCTAGCCATTTTATTAATCAACCCAAAAAAATTTCACTTTTTGACGCGAACACTCACTGCTTAATAAGGCAAGAGGTCCGGTTACTCAGTGAAAAATTCAAACTTGAATTTTTATTTTTATTTTTTATTTTTTTCTTTTATTTTATAAATATATATCATGCCAAAGTTATTCATCCAATATGTCACCCAACAGAATTCAAGACATTGAAAACAAACATAATTGGTCTCAAAATTCATACCTCACAGACATGTGCTAGTGTGCTCAAGATAGATTTAAATTGAAACAAGAAGCATCTCATGCTGCCAAAAGTAAGTAACAAGACTTAAAATCCCTAAGTCATATGATCATGTGTTCATAACTTTAAGCCTATCAATGAAATTTAAACCAAAATCAAAGCTCAACCATATGCTTAAGAATGACATAACAACAAAAATGGACCGTGTCTTGTTTTTCCATACCCCCAAACTTGAATCATACATTGTCCCCAATGAATGTATAGAACTAAAGAATAAGATCAAGAGTACAGAAATACCTGAATGAGCAGATGTGGGCATATCATACCCCCAAACTTGTATGCAAAAACACATGTCCTGAAAAACAAAGTGATACTCCAACCAAATACCAATCAAGTGCACACATTGTTGTAAAAAGATAAACAAAGAATGAAGCAACAATGGATAAAATAAACCTGGATGGAGATCATATGCCCTGGTGGAATGAGGAGTCGAGCGCACAGGGCCTGCACTCGATCTTATGAAACTGACTCATCTAGTCAAAATATATGGAATCCGCCAAGTCAACGGAATCCACATCCTTGATTCGCACAGTATTCTCGGACCCTTAAGTTTAAATTTGAAGCACCAATCTTTTCTTCTCTTGGACCAAAGAGAATAAATTTTACCCACAAATGGGTAATTCCAAACGTCAGCATATCGAGGTAGATCCTTCTGAGTATTTCCAAACAATTTCTCATCCGAAAAGGAATCATGAATTGGAATAAAATGGGGAGAATACTTGGGGAGTTTTTCTACCTCGATGGTCTCTTTTTCCTCGTCTAACTGCCTTAACAGACTACCCACCTGGCCTCTTGGTAAGTCATAAGAAATAATGACCGGGATAGTGTCATCTGTCCCTAAAAATGAAGATTTCAGATTACCTTGAATAGGGGCTCGAGGCTCATATGGCATCTCAGGAATAGGAGGTGATGGTGAAGAAGCCTCAGTGCTCGCTTCCTTGCTTTTTTCCTGATGTAGATCCTGTGGGACCTCAATTTGCTCCTCCTTTGGCTCCTCCTTCCTTTCTTCCACGTGGTTTCCGACCACCTCTCCACTCCTCAATGTGGTGATAGCTTGCTCATGACACAAAGTACTCTCTTCCTCCATGTAGTTTTCATCAGGAATGACCACCGGGTGACTTTGAAGCTCTTCTTCTTCCATCCTATTGAGGTGGTTGATGATTTGTTCAACATGAGCTTCCATCCTGGCGTCTATCTCGGCGAAGAATTGAGGAGTATAAAGTTCCTGTTGAGATTTCACCGTCTGCTTTATCTCACCCGTTAGCTCACTTATCATTTTTAGTATCCGAGCCTCAAAATTAGAATCTGAGGGTGGTGGTGCGGCCTGGTATTGTTGTTGTGAAGGCCAGTAGATGGGAGATGGCTCTTCTTGATATTCTTGAAAGTCAGAACCCATCGGAGGAGGTGGTTCGGTTTGGTATATCTGTTGTGGACTTGCTTGATATGGAGGAGAATAGGATTGACCATTGAATTGAGGATATGCCTGATGGTACAGTTCATGACGTTGTGGAGCATAATTCCCAGGAGCTTGAGTTTGCCACGAAAGATTAGACTGGTTGCTCCACGCCGGGCTAGAGGAATCAGAATAATGGCCATTCCCCGGTCTAGAGAACGGTCTGTTCATATGCTCATAAGAATAATTAGAAAATTGTCCCGCTGTAGGACAATCTCTAATATGATGATAAGGACTATAGCAATATGAACATGGTCCATGGGGTGTTGGAATGCCTCCCCACATGAACTAAACTAATATAATTAACATAAAATAACAACAGAAAAATAAAAATAAAAACTCACAAACGGCCTTTAGGTGCCCTAGAAATTTGGAAGCCGACTACTGCTAATGCGCTCGATCGCATGGCAGAGTACGCTCGAGCCTACTGCCGCAGATAGGTGTGAGCACAGGAGTGGAGGGATCGAGCGCAAAAGGTGGAGTGCGTACATGCGCTCGATCGCACGCGACCTGCGCTCGATCGCAGTCACAGTGAAGGCAGCTACGGACCTGTTTGCAAATTCTAAAATAAAACAAAAACAAAACACAAACAGAATTAAAATTAGCAGAAAAATGAATTATTAAGCTAAAATCAATCCTTAAATTGTGACAATAAAACCGTTAAGCAGTCCCCGGCAACGGCGCCAAAAATTGATGTGGTATTTTTGTGACAAAAAATATCAATAATAAAATTACCACTCGCAATAGGACGAATCTTTGTAGGATACGGCTATAGAGAGGGTGTCGAACCTCAAGGACTGCAGGGGTTTTATTATCAAAATTTGAAAGATTAAAATTAACTTAATTAAAAAGAGAATTGATTTGATTTTCTTAAAAACTAAAGTGCATGAAAATAAACGAGATTTAAAATAAGAGAGAGAGTGTAGGGTATTGACTTCACCTCTATCCGCACAACAATGGTTAATCATAATTAATCCCATAAATTCATTCTATGCATGTTATAAATAAACAAGAAACTACCTTATTAAAGAATAAGCATAATCTATCTTCGGTTGGCACGGATTGTCCACCTAACCACTAAGATGCGGTACGACCCGTCTTCCCTAGGTATAAATTATCAAATTCTATAACAGGATACATACAATCAATGAATAAGTGTAACCCATCTTCGGTTGGCACGGACTGTCTACCTAAATTACACTAAACTAGGGTGTAGTACAATCCGTCTTCCCTAGGCATGGCCTATCAAATCCTATTGATCATATGTCAATTAAACCCATTGTATAACCATCATCCTCATAATCACAGAAAACAAGAATGATTTGAGATCAATAAAAGTAAAATACTTTCTAAGACAAGAGAAGAATTTCACAAATATTGATTTTGGAATTTAAGAACAATTGCATTTAATAATTAAGAACATAAATCAATTGTAGCAATCCTCATAATTATACAATCAACATGCATAAATTGAAAATCTAGAAATTAAATACAATCAAACCATTGTGCTTGGATAGGGTTACATCAACACCCCACGAAGGGGTTTAGCCGCTCATGATCTCCTAAGCTCCAAAGACAATTTACTGAATTTTGCTCTAAGAGGCGGTGTGTTTTTTCTCAATTTATAGGGCTTAGGAGAGTCCTAGAAGCCCTAGGAATCCTATAAATTTCGGAGATTTAAGTCCAAGTCCAATTATGATAAAGAAAACCTAAGTCCAAATCGGAATAGGATTCGCCCAGAATTGCGTTCCTATCTTGCGGGGAAATTTTGGCAATGCGTCGCTCCGAATTAGGAAAATGCTATTTCACAATGATTTGTAGAAATTTGATTTAGCTTTCCAGTGCCGCTTGAATCACCTCAATCGGATATTTGAGCTGAAAGTTATGGCCAAAATACCAAGACGTATGCAGAATCCAAAATTGAATCCAATCCGATTTTGACTCCAATTTGAGAAATTCCGAATTAATCCTTTTCTTTATTTGATTTAAACTTAACCATGATTGGTTAAGTTTAACCATATCTTCTAGGTCTTCTCAAAGTGTGCTTTTAAGCCCAAAATCAATGGAATTAATTGCATCTTGATTTATAACCTGAAAACACAAAAACAAAACAAAATCAAACAAATAACAATGCTAAGGAATTAACATATGTAAATTAAGGGGCTTGAATGTGCAACATTCGACGCTTATCAATATTATTATTAATTACAAGTTTCCAAACTAAAAAAAAATTATTTCTTTTTGCAGATGAGAGTTATTTAACAAATGGATTTTTAGACACAGTTATAGACTGGATTCCCGGTATGAGAGATATTCAATTGAGGGATCTCCCAAATACTTTTATTACTACAAATCCAAATGATCCTGCCTTCAAACTGACCGTTGAAGCAGTAGAGATAGCTCCTAAAGCTTCAGGAATCATTGTTCACACATTTGACGTGTTAGAGCAAGAGGTTTTGGCTGCTCTCTCCCACTTGTTTCCTTGCATATATGTCATTGGCCCTCTGCAACTACTACTTAATCACTTACCCAAAGATCCTCTTAAATCAAGTGGGTATAGCTTGTGGAAAGAAGAGACTGAGTGCCTTAATTGGCTTAACTCTAAGGCACCCAACTCAGTGATTTATGTGAACTTTGGAAGCATCACTGTCATGACATCACAGCAGTTGACCGAGATTGGTTGGGGACTTGCAAATAGCAAGTTCACGTTTTTGTGGATAATTAGGCCCGATTCAGTTGTTGGAGAATCAGCGATTTTGCCACCTGAATTCGTGGAAGAAACTAAAGGAAGAGGACTAATAACAAGTTGGTGCCCTCAAGAGGAAGTGCTTAACCACTCATCCATTGGAGGGTTCTTAACTCACTGCGGGTGGAATTCGAGTATTGAAAGCGTTTGTGCAGGAGTGCCCATGATTTGTTGTCCATTCTATGGGGATCAGCAAACAAACTGTAAGTATGCTTGCAATGAATGGGGCATTGGCATTGAGATTGATAATGGTGCCAAGAGAGGGGAAGTGGAGAAGATTGTGAGAGAGTTGATGGAGGGAAACAAAGGCAAGAAAATGAAGAAAAAGGCCATGGAGTGGAAAAAATTGGCAGAAGAGGCCACTGGTCCACATGGGTCTTCATCCATCAACTTAGACAAGTTGGTGAATGATGTTCTTTTATCAAAAGGATAGATGTTTCATAAGAAAGTGATAATAACGAAAAAAGTATTATCATTTAAAATTTTGGGCATAGTTTTTTCATTTCATATACATAAATGTCTTTTCATTTCATATTTTCATATATTACTAGGTGAGTTGAAGAGGTTGTGTCTTTTAGTTTTTCAAGAGTTATCTTACATAGGAGTTAGTTTTATTATTAATGTAGTTTCTAATATTAATAATACTTTGTAATTGGCACTACACTTCCACCTCATCCCAATTGCCCCAATATTCTATGATTCAAGGTCTACGTTTCATGCTTGGCAGCGGTAGTCTCATATTGATATGAGAAATGCTATTTTTCTTTCTCCTATCCAACTTCATCTTACTTTTTTCAAATCTAACATTGAATCTGTAGTGGTGAATTTGAAAAAGAGTTAAACAAATGATATAGACAATAATTGAAAAAATTGCAGGTCTCTATTGATATACCAAGCATCCAACCGATCAGCCTTGAGAAGAGAAAACTGACCTTGGCTAGGTTGTTGGCCTTAAGGTTGCTAAAACTCCATTGTTGGCCAACAAGACTGGAATTTATCAATTGATTCAATTGATCTTTATTTTCTGTCTTTTCTTTTATGTTTCCTTTGTCTTGCGTCACAACCATTCCAAGCATGGACGAAACTAGGAATTTAGCTTTAGGGGAGCCAAATTGTAACAAAAAAAATTTCCAACGACCAAAACATGTTCTTTTGGAAGAGGTTCCTGTGTATCTTTGATATTGTTTCTTTTGAGCGCAGTAGTTAAGTAGGTTTATATATTTATGAGATGCTTGAAGGTATTAAAAAAAAGAAAAAGAAAAATAGAGTGGGTTTGAGGAGAAAATCCTTGTTCAAATATTAAAGAGTATTTACAAAAAGGAAAATTGGAAGAGGGATATGCTTTCCCATATGTGAAATATTAAAATTTTACGAGTTAGTTCCCTTCCAAGTTCAAAATAATGATATTTTTAGAATAGTGTCATTTATTTTTATCTGGAATTATTAGATGTGGTAAATGAAGTCATTTATTTTCATATTAAATTTAGTTGAATTTTCTCCCATGAACAGATGCAGAGCATAGCAAGTCAAACCCTTGGGCAGCAATCAAAGTATCAAACAGATGCAGCGTATGTTCAAATTTTTAAATGATGATACTTTTCTCATAATTATCAATAAAATGACGAAAACACACCACTAGAGTTATTGAATAGGACGAAACGGATCTTCTAGGACTAGGAGGCGGTTGCCCATTTTTAAAGGTTGTGGTGTTTCGCCGTTCAAACGAACAATTTTTTATTTTCTATTCTTGAAATAAATAATTTATAATATAAAATCATTTTTTACATTTATATTACATAAAAAAGTATATCTTTCCAAAAAAAAAAAAAACAAGCCTTGTCAGACTAGGCAAATTTTATTTGGAAGACATTCACTCATTCAACGAAAGTAGGAGTGGTCGGAGGCTTGAATTACTGGGGTGGGTTTATCTTCCATGTGGGCATGGTGGTGGTTGTCCTTTTCATTCGCGGCTCGGCTCACCTGCTCTGTATAAATAATAATACTGAAAAAGTCCCCTATTTGTGAAAGCGAGGTTCATGCCAAAATGGTCGTGTCACATAGGCCACCCACACTCATTTTGCATTGGTAGTTGTTAGGTACCAATTTTATTTATTGCTGCCGTAAAGGGTAATGGTCAATAAGGACTCTAATTTTTGATACCATCTATTATATACTTATCGGCAAAGATATTGTGTAAGCAACGTCAAACATCTATTAATTATAGAGATTTTTTTGAAAGTTATAGCAATTTGAATAATAGTTTGAGGTGATTTCAGCATCCATCTTTGAAATTAAATAAGTCCTCAAACTATCAATCATTTGCAATATAGCCCCAAGTGTTTAAAAGGTGCTAAAGTAGTCCCCAAACTACCAAAATGTATCAAAAATGCCACTTATTTTTTATATTTCTATAATACCCTTATTCTTTTAACAAATAAAACAATAAAATAATTGTAAAAAAAAAAAAAAACCAAACAAATTTTTAGAAATTAAAAAAAAAAAACGCTTTTTGGAATAAATAAATAATTATTCACTGTAGTTGACCTAAATTATAAATTGATTCATGTCGTATTAAAGTAAAATCAATTTGGTAGTTTGATGGGCTACTTTAGTACTTTTTTTTTGGAATATCTCAAGAACCATATCTTTAATTTTACTTTAATACGACATGAATCAATTTGTAATTTAGATTAACTACATTTACTAATTATTTATTATTTATTCCAGAAAACTTTATTTTTTTTGTTTTTATCCGCCACTGGTTTTTTTTTTTTTTTTAAATTTTTTTTTTTTTATTTGTTAAAAGAATATGGGTATTATATGAATATAAAAAAAATAAGTGGTCATTTTGATACATTTTGGTAGTTTTGGGGTTACTTTAGTACCTTTCGAACATTGGTGGGGCTATATTGCAAACAAATGGTAATTTGGGGGGCTTTTCATATTTTTCCCATTAAATAATTAATTAGAACACTTCTTGCAGCCTCATCAAAGTTACTTTTTGGTTATTTGAATAATATTAAAAAATAATATCATGTTTGAAAAATATAGTTTTTAGTCAAAAAAAAACACTTTTTAGCAAAAACTTTATTTTTTAGCTTTTGTCAAAAGTGTGTTTTGAAAATTTTTTGGGCTTTTGAACCCTTAAAAGCACTTTCAATTTGTTTTATCAAACATGTACTCTTTTTTAAAAAAACAAAAAAAAAAAATTTCAAGTGTTAAACGCATTTTTAGACTCTCAAACTTTTTCACATAGGTTTACACTTTTCACTCACCTTTTTATATATATATAGCTTTTGTGTTTTTTTTTTACTTATAAAATAATTAAAAAATATATATATTAGATTTTAGTATACGGATAAATAATATTAGATATCTCAACAACTTTTTTTTAATTTATTTTTTAAAACAATTTGATCCATTCAATAAATATATATATATATATATATATATATATATATATATATATATATTTTCTTAAATGAACGTGGTCCAAATCATTTGGAAATTTTTTTTTAAGAAAGTGTTAAGATGCCTTGAGCTTCTTTTAAAACGGTCTTTCACTTTGGGTCTCGGGAAACAGATGGGAAGGAGACGTTTGAGGGTGTTGTTTTCGAAGATGCCGACGTTTACAATGACATTTTGGTTTACAGTGACATTTTGGACAAATAATAGACGTCTGCAATGACGTTACCCATTTGAAGGAGCTGGCAGCCTCTGGTTGATTTGTCTCGTAACTGGTAAATGATATGTAAAGGATAAGGTCCGAATTGTAGCCACAATTGAGATGAATAGATAAATTGATAAAATGGGTGATCTGTGATCTTTATATATATATATATATACATATCATGGAACATATATATTCACAGAGCACTAGAGCAGAGATAGAGAGAAGGAAATGGATTCAAAGATAGCAGAAGCTGATAAGGCTCATGCAGTTTGTATTCCATTCCCAATGCAAAGCCACATAAAGGCCATGCTCAAATTTGCAAAGCTTCTCCACGCCAAAGGTTTTCACATAACCTTTGTGAACACAGAGTTCAATCATCAACGTTTTCTGAAATCTGGAGGTCCCAACGCCTTAGATGGGTTGCCTGACTTCCAATTCAAAACTATTTCAGACAGCCTACCTCCATCGGATCCCAACGCTACCCAAGACCGTGATGCTCTTTGCGAGACCGTTTTGCAAAACTTCTCGGTTCCATTTTCAGACATCCTCCTCAAACTCAAAAGTACTGCAACTTCTTCAAACAATCCTCCAGTCACTTGCATCATCTCAGATGGTGCCATGCCATTCACTCAACCTGTTGCTCAAAAGCTTGGGATCCCTATTGTAATGCTCTTCACGATCTCAGCTTGCTGTATAGAGAGTTTTATGCATCTTCCTCGTCTTAGTGAAGAAGGCTTCACACCCCTTAAAGGTATAACACCCTTTTGAAATCTTGGACCATCTCTAATATTATCTTTGATTTTAAGTTTCCAAACTAAAAAAAAAAAATTATTTATTTTTGCAGATGAGAATTATTTGAGAGATCTCCCAGATTCTTCTATTACATCAGATCCAAATAATCCTGTCTTCAAATTGACCGTTGAAGTAGTAGAGAGAGCTCCTAAAACTTCTGGAATCGTTATTCACACATTTGACGCATTAGAGCAGGAGGTTTTGGATGCTCTCTCCCCCATGTTTCCTTGTGTATATGCCATTGGCCCTCAGCAACTACTACTTAATCACTTACCCAAAGACCCTCTGAAATCAACTGGGTATAGCATGTGGAAAGAAGAGACTGAGTGCCTTAATTGGCTTAACTCTAAGGCACCCAACTCAGTAATTTATGTGAACTTTGGAAGTGTCACTGTCTTGACACCACAGCAGTTGGTTGAGATTGGTTGGGGACTAGCAAATAGCAAGTTCGAGTTTTTGTGGATAATTAGGCATGATTTAGTTGTTGGTGAATCACCGATTTTGCCACCTGAGTTTGTGGAAGAAACTAAAGAAAGAGGACTAATAACAAGTTGGTGCCCTCAAGAGGAAGTGCTTAAACACTCCTCCATTGGAGGGTTCTTAACTCACTGCGGGTGGAATTCGATTATTGAAAGCATTTGTGCAGGAGTGCCCATGATTTGTTGCCCATTCCATGGGGATCAGCCCATAAACTGTAAGTATGCTTGCAATGAATGGGGCATTGGCATTGAGATTGATAATGGGGCCAAGAGAGGGGAAGTGGAGAAGATTGTGAGAGAGTTGATGGAGGGAAACAAAGGCAAGAAAATGAAGAAAAAGGCCATGGAGTGGAAAAAATTGGCCGAAGAGGCCACTGGTCCACATGGGTCTTCATCCATCAACTTCGACAAGTTGGTGAATGATGTTCTTTTATCAAAAGGATAGAAGTTTTAGAAGAAAGTGATAATAATGAAAAAGGTCTTATCATTTAAAATTTTGGGCATAGTCTTTTCATTTCATATAAACAAATGTCTTTTCATTTTATATTTTCATAATTTCATATATTACTAGTTGAATACGTTGTCTTTTAATTTTTCAAGAATTATCTTATAGGAGTTAGTTTCTAACATTAATAATACTTTGTAATTGGCACTAGACTTCCACCTCATCCCAATTGCCCCAATATTTTTGGCGAAGAATCAAGCTACGCCCTTACCTTCTTGGAGAGCAGGTAGTGCCGCACTGCCGCACAACATCTTATAACGGCCTCAGCCTGCTAGTAGGTAACACTACAAAAAACAGGTCATTTTTTGACATGGTAAACAGTGTCTTTTTTTGCCACGTCAGTAAATGCTGACATGCTAAAACTGGCACATCAACAAATATTTTACTAGCATGTCAAAAGTAACATGTCAGGATTTACTGACGTGTCAACTTTTGACACGTCAGTAAAATTTAATCAAATTTAATTTTTAAACAATTTATTTAAATAAAATTAAAATTTAAAAATTTCTGATGATATTATATTTATAGGATATAAGTATAACTTATATTTATAAGTATAACTTATATATATATATATATATATATATATATATATATATAAATCCTGACGTGCCAGGCACGTCAGGCGTGGCCTTGGGAAGGCCAGCGCCTGCTGGCTATCCCATCGCCCATGCCTCTATTACTTTTTTTTTTGTTTTCTCCCATTTTTTGGTTTTCTCTCCTGCCTGACCCTTCTTATTTCCCCAACTTTTTTCCTCATTTTATTCTTCCCTCTTCTTATTTTGAAATTCCTCACACTCTCTCTCTCCTCTCTCAATCTCCCTGATCTGGTACGAAGCTCCTCTCTAGAGGAAGAAGAAAAAGAAAAGATGAAGATAAAAAGAAGAGAAGCAGCAGATTGAAGAAAAGAAAAAGGAAAGAAGAACATAAGCAAAAGAAAAAAAAATAAAAGGAGAAGAGAAGAAGAAGAAGAAGAGAAGATAAGAAGATTTTTTGAGTTTTTGAAAATTTGTTGGGTTTTGAGGTTTGGGTTTTTGATTTTTTCATTTGGATTTTTGATTTTTCAAGACTTCTTCGGTTTGGGTTTTTGTAAATAGAGAAAAGAAGAGAGAGACAGTACTGAGAAAATGGAGAGCATGGAGACATGATCCAAACAGATCTGCAGAAACAAATTGAAGAGAAAAAAAAAAAAGGAGAAAAGGATCTTTTGCAGAGAAAAGAAAAGAGAAATTGGTGCAGCTTCCTCACGCGTGAGGGAGCTGTGCAGAGATTTCAAATAAAATAATAAATTTTTAAATTGAAAAAAAAAATCCAAAAAAAAATTTAATATAAATATATATATATATATATATATATATATAATTAATTTTTTAAATTTATGACGTGTCAAATTTGACTCGTCATAAATTTTTGACGTGTCAAATTTAAAACGTCAGAAAATAATTTCTGACGTATTAATTATAACACGTCAGAAATTTCTGACGGGTTAAAACTTGACATGTCAGAAATTTTTCATTTCTGACACCTATAATGTTCACGCGTGAAACACGTCAGAAAGGCCCCGTCAGGGACGTTTTCTGACGTGTCAGACTACCTGACACGTCAGAAAACGTCTGTCAGAAAAAATTTAATTTTTTATAGTGCAAGGGGCTCGGCGCCACTACCCTACTAGGACCATATCCCACAAGTGGGGGACAATTGGCAAAAGGACATACCTTGCTAGAGGTGGAAAAAACTAAAGGAAGAAGATCAAGAGGAAGTACTGATCAACCACTCCTTCATTCGAGTGTTCTTAACTCATTGCGGACAAAATTCAATTATTGAACATGTTTGTTCTATTATTAATAAAGACTATTAATTTTTATAATGAAATAGTCATTTCGCGTACTAAATATATTCCTAGCATATTTAGTGGCTTTGTGTAAGATATTCATATCTTTCTTGCTGTCACTCCACAAATTCGGCCACCCTGCAAAAATTCTACATATATCATATTAAAATCTATCCTCATTTAATCAAATTAAGCACCCAAAGTTAAATTCATAATGATCCCAATTCTCACTTGTTTAAAATTTTTGTTATCAACTTACAAAAAAAAAAAAAAAAAAATTTATGTTATCAAGCAAGTCAATACACAATGCTCGATGAGGCCAATTATATCAGTTTGTTGGCTCATCTGGTTCTGGTTCAATTTCACAAGTCCAAAAGCCCATTCATATCTCTAACATAATTATAGGGCCTCAAAGATTTTAATCCCTAACTCGTCCTCCCAAAAAAAATAATCCTCTTATTTATTAATCATGGTTGGGCTATCATGTAGCTATAACTCTCTTAGAAAGAGTTTTTAAGCCTTTTGCTAACTTAAAGATTAGAGATATTTCTGCCGTCATTCCTGACTGATTTCCGATGTGATTCTCTGTCTTTTGTATAGACATTCATGATCTAAAATTTGACCGTACTATCAATTGCATCATTAATTTTTATATATATATATATATTGTGCTGGTGATGCTATTGAATATTGGATCTTTCAGTCTCAAGAGGAACAGATGGAAGGAGATGAGGGTGTTGTTTCCAAAGATTGAATATTCAAATTGCTATTGCTTTCAAAAAGTCTCTATAATTAATAAACGTTTCCAATGATTTTGCTTACCCAATATCTTTGCCAGCAAGTATAGAATAGATCGGATTGGTCAATGAACACAATACCTATCAAAGCAAGATAAGTTCTCCTTCAAGTGTCCATCAGAAAAATTAAAAATTAAAGAAGTGGGACACAGGATAAAGTTTAACATGTACTTTAAACACATGAGAGTTTAATATACTAAATTGTCAGAAATTCTTCCAGCCACATTTGAACAAAAACTTTTGTCTTAATTTGAAGGAGCAGCCTCTGGTTTACTTGCTTGTCAAGTAAATGATGCAGGGGAGGTCAAGGGGATAAAGGATATTCAATGCTTTCTGATGTTGGAATTGTAGCCAAAATTGTCAGGAGTAGCTAGATTGATCAAATGGGTAGCTGCTAATGACATTTTTTTTTTTTTTTTTTTTTTTTCATGTCACTAGCGGCGACTCTCATTGACCTCTCCTTAGCGGCAACTTTCAAAGTTGTCACTGTTGTCTACCGAATAGCGGCGACGAGACCTATTTTTATTATTTTTTTTATTTTTTCTCATGTCAATGGCAGCGACCCTGAAAGTCGCCGCTATTGACCCAATGACCCCTCATCAATGGCGGCTGAATAGCGGCAATAATATGTCGCCGCTAATGATATATTTTAATTTTTTTAAAAAAAAAAATTCTCGTGTCATTAATTTAAGGAGAAACTTCACTAAGGACCCCCAAACTTCCACCCGTTTTGAAATACTTCCCCTGAACTTCAAAATCTCTCAATTTAGTTTCCCAAACTTTCAATTGCTTTCAATTTGGACCCCTTGGTCAGATTTTAAACGTCACATAACGTTTATACCCCTCACTTTTGTATAAAATTCCAATTTCTAAAAAGTTTTTTTTTTTTATTTTTAAAAATCAGGGATATTTTGGTCTTTTTATGAATTTTTAACGGCTAAAATTAACGGAAGGGTTCAAATTGAGAGCAATTGAAAGTTCAGGGGACTAAATTGAGATATTTTGAAGTTCAATGGGTATTTCAAAACGGGTAAAAGTTTGGGGGTCCTTAGTGAAGTTTCCCCTTAATTTAATTACCACACATAAATGCACGTGAACAAGAGGCTACTTCCTTCAAATGATCAACGACATTCCAAACATCTATTACTACTTAGGGTTTATTTGGAATTGTGTTTAATGGGCTTTTAATACTCAAAATGTTCGTTTGAAGAAAAAAGTATTCGCTTGGTAAAAAAATTAAAAGTGCTTTTAAGGGTCCAAAAAATTTAAAAATGATCAAAACACCCTTTTAACAAAAGTTAAAAAATAAAGCTTTTATTCAAAAACTTTTTTTAACTTAAAACTCTATTTTTCCAACTCAATCTCAAAGAGACATATTGTCCAAATTGTCATTGAAAAGGACACTACTTTTTGGAAACGGTAGCAGTTTTAATAATCGGTTGACTTAAAGCATCCAACCTTCACTAAATTCCATCCTCCATCTTTGAATACAACACCCTCGCGCCTCCTTCCTATCTGTTTCCTCTGAGGCCAAAAGTGAATGACGAATGAACTTAATACAAAATTAAATAATTAATTAGGAGTTGTTTGTTAAACTCTCTTTAGAGCATTTTTGCAGACTTATCAAATTTTACTCACTCAAATAACAAAAAAATATATTTTTCTTTATTTTAACTATTAACTTTTTTAAAGTACTACAGAAACCTCACTATTTTAATTTACAACTTTCACTAATCCATTTAAATATTATTTTTTAAAAACTTCTTTAATTATTTTTTTAAATTTTTTTTTCAAAGAATAGTGAATGAGAGATAAAATTTATATTATTTATTATTTCATTTGGTGAGTGAATAGTACTCACTAAAGATAGTGAATATTGTTCACTCACCATTTTATTTTGGTTAAAATGGTGAGGCTGAAATGAAAGATTTTAGACACTTTCACCAAATTGCATTACCAAAATAACTAAAAAATTGTTTTGATGAGGCTGCGCGCAAAAAGTACTCTTACCTAGATACTATTTATGCCTGTTGTGGAAAGAATGAGAATAATGATTGGTATAAAAAAAAAAAATTAAAAAGTTGTATTAAAAAGTAAAAAAATTTTGTTTGTAGTGATTTTTTTATTTGAATAATAGTAAAAAATAAATGATGTGATATAAAAAGTGAATATTTTGTTATTAATTTTTTAAAAAAATAATAAAGTGAATAGCATCCAAGAGATGTGAGGTCGTTAACAATCAACCCCTTATACCAAAAGTAAATAGCATGTTTGAGAAATATAGCTATTAAGTCAAAAAAATATTCTTTAGTAAAATTTTATTTTTAAACTTTTACCAAAAGTGCATTTTTTGTCATTTTTGGGCTTTTAAATCTTTAAAAGAGCTTTTAATTTATTTTATCAAATATTTAAATTTTTTAAATATTAAACGCATTTTTAAGCTCTCAAACTTTTTGACATAGGCTTAGATTTTTCACTTACCTTTTGTTTATATAATTTTTGTGTATTTTTTTAATTATAAAATATTTTTTTAAAAAAAAAAATCAGATTTTAGTATACGGACATGTGGGTTAAGCTTCTTTTGAAATCTGTCGACTGTCATTCACTTTGGGTCTCAGAGGAAACGGATGGAAAGGAGACGTGAGAGGGTGTTGTTTTCAAAGATGCAGACACGTGTTTACAATGACATTTTGGACAAATAATAGACGTTTGCAATGACGTTACCCATGTGAAGGAGTTGGCAGCCTCTGGCTTAAGTGCATATTAATTTGTCTCGTATCTGGTAAATGATATGGTCAAGGTCAAGGGGATAAATAAAAAGGATAAGGTTCGAATTGTAGCCAAAATTGAGATGAATATATATATATATATATATATGAGATACCATGGAACATATATATTCACAGAGCACTAGAGCACAGAGAGAGAGAAGGAAATGGATTCAAAGATAGCAGAAGCTGTTAAGGCTCATGCAGTTTGTATTCCATTCCCAATACAAAGCCACATAAAGGCCATGCTCAAATTTGCAAAGCTTCTACACGGCAAAGGTTTTCACATAACCTTTGTGAACACAGAGTTCAACCATCAGCGTTTTCTGAAATCCGGAGGTCCCAACGCCTTAGATGGGTTGCCTGACTTCCAATTCAAAACTATTTCAGACAGCCTTCCTCCATCGGATCCCAACGCTAGCCAAGACACTGAAGCTCTTTGCGAATCCGTCATGCAAAACTTCTCGGCTCCATTTTCAGACATCCTCCTCAAACTCAACAGTACTGCAACTTCTTCAAACAATCCTCCAGCCACGTGCATCATCTCAGATGGTGCCATGCCATTCACTCAAACTGTCGCTCAAAAGCTTGGAATCCCTATTGTAATGCTCTTCACGATCCCTGCTTGCAGTTTAATGGGTTTTATACAGCCTGGTCTTACTACAAATCTAAATGATCATGCCGTCAAATTGACTGTTGAAGCTCTAGAGAGAGCTCCTAAAGCTTCAGGGATTGTTGTTCACACATTTGACGCGTTAGAGCAGGAGGTTTTGGATGCTCTCTCCCCTATGTTTCCTTGTGTATATGCCATTGGCCCTCAGCAATTACTACTTAATCACTTACCCAAAGATCCTCTGAAATCAACTGGGTATAGCTTGTGGAAAGAAGAGACGGAGTGCCTTAATTGGCTTAATTCTAAAGCACCTAACTCAGTAATTTATGTGAACTTTGGAAGTATCACTGTCTTAACACCACAGCAGCTGGTTGAGATTGGTTGGGGACTTGCAAATAGCAAGTTCGCGTTTTTGTGGATAATTAGGAATGATTTAGTTGTTGGTGAATCAGCGATTTTGCCACATGAGTTCGTGGAAGAAACTAAAGAAAGAGGACTAACAACAAGTTGGTGCCCTCAAGAGGAAGTGCTTAACCACTCCTCTATTGGAGGGTTCTTAACTCATTGCGGGTGGAATTCGATTATTGAAAGCGTTTGTGTAGGAGTACCCATGATTTGTTGTCCATTTTATGGGGATCAGCAAACAAACTGTAAGTATGCTTGCAATGAATGGGGCATTGGCATTGAGATTGATAATGGTGCCAATAGAGGGGAAGTGGAGAAGATTGTGAGAGAGTTGATGGAGGGAAACAAGGGTAAGAGAATGAAGAAAAAGGCCATGGAGTGGAAAAAATTGGCCGAAGAGGCCACTGGTCCACATGGGTCTTCATCCATCAACTTAGACAAGTTGGTGAATGATGTTCTTTTATCAAAAGGATAGAAGTTTTAGAAGAAAGTGATAATAATGAAAAAGGTATTATCGTTTAAAATTTTGGGTATAGTCTTTTCATTTCATATAAATGTTTTTCATTTCATATTTTCATATGTTATTAGGTGAATTGAAAATGTTGTGCCTTTTAATTTTTTAGGAGTTATTTTACATAGGAGTTATATGGGAGTTATATGAGATGTACATAAATAAAGTTATTATGGAGAAGTTAGAGAGGTGATTTGTATCTTATAAATACCCTTGTAAACAAATTATTTAATCAAGTTAAATAAAGTTGAATATTCCTCTTCTTAATTTTGTGTCCTCTCTTACGCAGTGTTATTTTCAATTTTCAACATATACTCTTGATTTTGATTTCTGCCCAAGGATTTGACTTGCTATAGTGTTCATGGGAGAAAATTCAGCTAAATTTAGCATATACTCTTGATTGCTGCCCAAAGATTTGGCTTGCTACAGTGTTAATGGGAGAAAATCCCGCTAAATTTAATATAAACATAGCTGACATCATTTACCAAATCTAACAATTCCATATAAAAAACTGTTCTCAAAATATATATATATATATATATATATAGAAAAATGTTAAAGGCACAACAGAAACCCAACTCAAGACCAACTTCTCTCCTACGTGTCTTTTTTTTTTTAAAAAAAATAAAAGTTTGAATTTTAAACCATACCATCGTCTTTTCCCCTTTCACAATCCAAAAATCCTCTTAGTCTCTCGCTCTCCCTCCCGCGCTCATCCTCTTTCTCCTCCGGCGAGTTCTTCGGCCACCGACGAAGCTGTCCGTACGTCGCTCCTGTCTCTCTCACTCCGGCGAAGCCGAAGGCTTTCTCTCTCCTCCACCGGCGGTAAGTAATCCCTTTCTCTCCTCCATGTGCAAAATCTAGGGCTTTTTGAACACTATTGCCTACTAGAATAGTGTATTAGATTTCTGTGTGTTCAGATTTTTGAACACTATTGGCTCCTGTTTTTTGAACATTATTGGGTAAGGGTTTTTATTTCTTTTTTTGTTGGTTGAGGCTGTGTTTGTTCATGCCCTAGAAAAATAGTTTTTGGTTTGAATTTCATGGTGAAATTTCGAAGCATTGAAGAATAGAGCTTTGAAGAATTTCGAACATAATAGGGCTTTAGTGTATTTAGAGTTTAGATTTAGGGTTTAGATTTTTGTGTATTTAGGGTTTAGATTTCTGTTCTTGCACTGCCATCTTCTTGTAAATGAAACTGTTTATTTCTTATTACTTGCTTGGATTTTTCATATGAATGGTAATGGGATTGATTATTTTGCATGCAATTGGTGTCCAAATGGCCATTTAGTATCTGCACTAGAAGATGTAGGAGGTCTGATTTAACATCCAAAGCCCTCATTGCTCTGTTCAAATCAAATTTTTAGACTTATGGCACTGTTCATTGTTCCAAGGATAAACCTGTTTTATCATTTAAATTGATCAACTTACTAAAGAATTTCACAATATGTCCTTCAGGTACACCAATAATGGTATACTTTTGTAGTGAGTTATCCTAGTTTTTCTAGATTGGGAAAGAAGACGCCTGGTTCAAGCGAGCTGAGGGAGAATCCGTTGAGGTGAAATGGGTGTTGATTTGAGTTTTCAATTATATGGAATTTGAAAGAAAATTTTTGCTTGGCTGTTTTGTTATTGTTTGGGATTTGGGGTTTAGTGAGTTTGAATTCAGTTAAGAAAAGTACAGATTTGGAATTGGGGTCTGGGATTCAATTATGAAGGACCCAACTCTGTGTGAAGCAAGGCAGCTTGAGTGTGTCCCAAATTTATTGTTGTTGGTGGTGGTAGTGTTGTTGTTTAGGTGGGTTACACATCTTATGTGAGATTTTGAGAGAAATATATATGAGCGTTTTTTCATTGGTAAGTTACCCATGCACCCATGGGTCTTGAACCATCGCTTCACCCTCAATCCCATTCTTTGCGGGGAGGAAGTGTCATTTGAGCCAGAGCTCAATGGAGAAATATCAGTGTTAGTGAAATTGAGGTGTAGGAATCTTAGGAAGAGATATATGAAAAAATTGAAGAAAAATGGAAGTGTATTTAAACCATGATTTCATTCTATGTCATGTAAATTGAAGTAGGGTTTGATAGATAGTCGAATGCCAGCTCAAATATCTGTCTCTTCTATCACAACTAGGACAAAAGGTTTCTGTTGCACCTGGTGGTCGTTGGGGTAGATTCAAAACCTATTCAACAATACAGAGGACCTTCGAAATATGGGGATCTGTTCTAATATTTATCTTTAAGGCTTGGTTGAACAATCAAAAATTCTCTTATCGAGGTCAGGCACCTCCTCTGGATTGAAAATTTGCAAACAGTTGAAAGCATGTAGTTTAGGCTCTGTTCATAACTAAAATTCTGATGCTGTTGTGCCAGTAATAACTTTGAAAATCTGGCCCTTATCCATCTAGGAGTCCAAGAAAAGAAATAAAAAACTTTGCAATATTTAATGCTGGATGGAAAATATTTTGCAAGTGTTGTGCACGAACCCATCTGTACTGTTTGGACCCATCAAGAAGTTATGCAAATCTTTCACTCAAATGTTATACTTGAGTACAACTAGATCTAGTCCACTGTTCTTGTTGCAATGGCTGTGAAATAGAACTTCTACCTTTGGGAGATACTCCAGATGGCAAGGGCCCAGTAGATGATCTCAAGGAGATTTAAAAAGTATTGTAGAACCTGCTGATTGTTGTGATTAAATGACAATGTTCATTTGAGTTAATCTACTCGCTTAAAAAAAACTTATCAGCTTGATCTTGCTCTTTGATTACCTTTCTCAAAAACTTCTCTCAACTTTAGTTGTTTGTGTTGTAGGTAGGAACCCCTAGAATTTGAAATGCAATTGTTTGCAGGTGTCCCTATGCACTGGAAAATAAAGGGTTTGCACTTTTTTGCTAGTTATTTTTTTTTTTTTCAATCATTGCTTTATTATGTTCAAATTGCAGGTTAATGAGAGTGAGTCTGAAGACTATTTGGACAAATGGGTGCTGTAATGGAGTCTGAAGACTAATACGCTAATGGTGCAACGGCCTTTGATTGGATATCCATTGATAACGAGAACCACTTTTGTGGTGCATGTAATGGTGGAAATGTGTACTATAAACGACTGCCATGAAGATTTGTATTAGTTTTTTTTTAATTTGTAATGCAAATGTGGAGTTGTGTTGAAAATGTGTATTCCAAACGTTTAATTTCTAATGCAAATGTTTAATTTTGAAATGTGTACTATAAATCCATGTGATATGAACCCTATGGGTACATTAGATAGAGTTAGCTCCGGTAGAGCATAAATCTGATAGAGTTTGGTTCTGATTCAAGTAGTTAATCATATATTTAAATTAATGGTTTTCAAGCACAACATAATCAGAAAAAAATTACATTAAAAATAAACTGATTCAAAAGGTGAGCATAAAAATAAGAGCAAATGCCTGAGCTCCCTTCAGTCAAAGGCTAAAAATGAATAAAATGAAGAATAATATGTGCTCACTACAAAAATAAAAATAGGTTCTCCCGGCGCCCAAAAAACACCGTGGAAGAGAGCAAACGCGGGGAATTGTATTCCTGGCGTTTGACGCTGGAGAATACCTTGTACCGGTAAAAATATGAAGCTTTGCTGGCATTGTCTGTGATTCACTCTAACTATTTTTCTGGGCGTTTTGCATTTATTTAATTGCTATTTTTTTTTTTTCATCTGTACTCTTCCTCACTATTGCCTGCTCGATGAACAAAGATAAACCAACATAAAAATGAATGATAAAGCATAGAGCTTTTCACCTTTCAAGGTTGTTCTTTTATTAATGAGTAACTCTTTCATTTAAAAAAGTTAATGAATACAATGCACTCTAGCTATTTAGCCAAAAACTCCAGGAAAACAACAAGCTTCCTGAACACTACAACTATATAGATTACAACCAGCAAAGTAACAAACTACATCAGCCAAACCATCACATAGCAAACCAAGCAACCAGCAACATCTCAAACTGCAGCTTACTGTTAAAAAAACCTTGCTATACACTTGTTGTCTCAATAGCAGCAACCATCCAGCATGACCCAATAGTTTTACAGGTGAAGCGGGCTGAGGGTACTGTATTTCAGGAAATGGCATCCTTGAGGCCTGAGTTGTTGGCAGTGGAATTGAGCTAGATTTGCCTTTATCCAACTTGCAAAGCCTGTATGTTTTGGGATAAATTGACAATTAAAATTTGACATAAAGGTAACCACATAAATTATTAAACAAAGGGCTTCTAGCAAGAGATTGGATATGATCTCAAAGTATTTCACCACTAACCAGATAAATGTAAAAACATGAGAGCACTTAAATTACTCCAAAGTTGGTCAGCTTTCAAAATCTGATTTGGGCATTGATTTCTAGAATATAAGGTCAAAATAAATATTAACATAAAGAGGGAAAGAGTAATAAGGCTTAACAGCATTTTCATTCAAATTGATAACCACAGCTTTCTTTAGACTGCTGTGAAGAAAATGCTCCCCACTATCACTGCAGCATACCATGAGTCAGCTCATACTAAACCATGTACATTTAATGACATATAAGCTTTACAAATAATTTGTTCATCTAGATGCTACCACAATCTCTCAGCAATTTTTTTTTAAAAAAAATGTAGATCTTAACGCAATCAAGCTTTTCTAAAACAATTAATTACTTAAAAAGCATATGGATTTTCAAATGATGTTTCAGAACTTTTACAAACCCACATTTATATATCATGATTATTTTATAATTAAAAATAATTCATACACAACGGACTCAAATCATCATCTTTTTACGAAGTTGAAGTTTGGTTAACATGAAATGTCTCATTATAAAGGGTTCTTTAGAGTGTTTTTTGCTTTTAGTTTGAAAAAAGTATCTTGATTGAATAAAAGTGATTTTTTTTTTAGTGTTTATTAACAGAAAACACAAATTCTAAATAAACATAGGCTAGCAGCAATGCAGCATGAGTATATCCGCATAACATGTTTGTTATTCTAAAATTAAATCAACAGACAAAGGGGAAAAAAAATTAGAGGAAATGGTTTTGAAATTAAAGAAAATAAAATCACAACTGGGGATAGAGGGAGCTAGGTAACAAGAAAGAAAAGGAAAGATGCTGCTAATTCCTTATCTCTTTTGTCAGCTCATACCTGATCAGTCTCAACATGAATCAAACACCAGATAATTAATAAAGATACTGAGAAAGGAATTCTTCAAGATATATATATAGAGCAAATGCTGCAGATAATTAATGATATCAGTAGTTTCAAAAAGAAGAGAGGAAAAAGGAATGAAGCCAAAGGCAAAGCCCAAGTACACCTTGATAATGAAGCCATTAGTATATCGTGCGGGTGCGAGAGGAGCATGTACAGGCGGATCTGAGCTTAAAACTATACAAAACCTTGCAAATATATATATATATATATCCTGAACAGATTAGATCCAAGCAGGGAAGCACAAAGTTGATCAAGTAGGGAAAAAGAGTAAAAGACTTTAGTTAGGCCCCCTACAAACCAAGATCCATGGACAAAGACAAACAAACTTGCATCACAAGTGCATTTTAGAGTACCTCCATACTTGTAGTACATATTTACATGCATAGATGGAGTTAGAAAGCAACTAAAGAACAAAAAAGCAAACCCTGGGACCAAATTTTTATGATCAAAGATAAATAAATAAATAAAATGGTTTGGATCTGTATATAATACAACTTTCAGACTAACTTCTAGACCTGGAATAGCTAGAGAAAACTAGACTAACTTTCACCACTCAACTTGAACTCTCTTTTCCCTAAGAGCCTCCCAAGTATCATAACTAACTATACTCCTTTCCTAGAAGCAGTCCATATGAGTTTATCAGAAAATCCCAAACTGATTTCAGCAAGTCGAGTTTGAATATCCACGAAAGACATCAAAGAGAAATTACAAAGGAAAAAAAAAAAAACATATCAGAGAGAAATTACCAAATCAATGAAGGTTTTTTTTTAAGAGAATCAAATTTTGCTCCCAAAGTCAAGGTTCTTTTTCCATCTCCAGGCAACAAATTTCGTTAACAGCTGAACAAGCATGAGATTATGTCATTGCATTTCAGGTGAGCAAGCATGAGAGACACTGATCATCGAGGACACCAACACCAACACCAACATCATCAACAAACAACTCTGCCACAACCAGGCCAAGAACATGGCAACCATCGTTGCACAGCATCTTAGAGATCTGATGACTAGGCCACAGCCAGGCCAAGCCAGGCCAGCCAGGAACATGGCAACACCTATTCAATTTATCCATCCTGGCTACTACACATGACCTCTTAAACCTTTTTTTTTTTTCCTATTTCAGAGATCTGGGTAATGCATAAATTGTGTATAGCAGAGAAATACATTCTAGCATAAATCTAATGCAATTCGAATCAACCATGTCTAGTCAGCAATTATAGGAGCAAAATTAGAAAGTATTCAAACTCATTGATAATGCAAATGAGAAATCTGACCAAAAACTATCTTTCTCGAGCATGAACAAACACAGCCTCAACCAACGAAAAAAGAAGTAAAAATCCAAACCCAATAATATTAAAAAAACAGAAATCTAAACCCTAAATACACATAAATCTAATACACTATTCTAGCACCCAATACACATAAATCAAAAACCCCTAGATTTTGAATGTAGAGGAGAGAGAGGGATTACTTACCACCGGTGGAGGAGAGAGAGAGCCTTCGGCTTCGCAGGAGTGAGAGAGAGACAGGAGCTTCGCCGGTGGCTGTAGACGTCGCCAGAGTGAGACAGACAGTGGACAGAACCTTGCGACGAACGGACAGCTTCGCCGGTGGCTGAAGAACTCGCCGGAGGAGAGAGAGGGTGAGTGCGGGAGGGAGAGCGAGGGAGTGAGAGAGGATTTCCGGTGGCCGAAGAACTCGCCGGAGGAGAGAGAGGGTGAGCGTGGGAGGGAGAGCGAGGGAGTGAGAGGGGATTTCCGGTGGCCGATGAACTCGCCGGAGGAGAGAGGGTGAGCGCGGGAGGGAGAGCGAGGGAGTGAGAGAGGATTTTTAGATTTCTGAAAATTTAATTTTTTAGAGAGGTTTGATTTGGTTTAAAAAAAAAAAAAAATTAAATTAAATGACACGTAGGAAAGAAGTTGGGTTTGAGTTGGGTTTGTGTTGTGTCCATATCAAACCTCAAATATATATATATAACAATTGAAAGGGCTTGTATATCTTGCCTATTCATTGGATTCATGCATAATTTTTTTATAAAAATTTCCTCTAACTCAATTTAAAGAGTTAGTGGAACTTTTGAAAAATGAGACTCATTCATGGTTGTCGACATCTGGGTTAGTTCAACGTTTAGAAAGTGCATAAGTACTCATATGTAGAGGACGCATGACATTTTTATAAATTAGGTTGAAAGAAAATTTTTCAACCCAATTTGTAGGTAAACTTTGTCCTTCCGCTGGTGCCTTTGGCAAGTTTTTGATCTCGTTCTCTCTCTTTTGCGGACGTTTATAGTCAAAGGCTTCGTTTGTTTCGCTATAAAATAATTTATAGAAAATGTTTTACGTATTTTTAGGTGTT
This sequence comes from Corylus avellana, assembly GCF_965113065.1. Classification (NCBI taxonomy): domain Eukaryota; kingdom Viridiplantae; phylum Streptophyta; class Magnoliopsida; order Fagales; family Betulaceae; genus Corylus; species Corylus avellana. The sequence continues at coordinate 1,568,533 of NC_142494.1, read as the reverse complement.
TGTTGCGACGTAAAATAATAGTCAACGAAAAATATTTTTCTTTTGACCGAAAATTCTTCTTTAACTTTAAGAAAAAATCTTAAACCATTTTTCAACTTTGAGCATTTCATTCTAAAATCAACAGACCATGCCAAGGCCCGCCTAGGACCGCACAGGGACTTGAGTGGAACCTACTCGGGACTTGACCAAGAACCGTCCAACACCTACCCAGGACCTTGCCAGGAACTGCCATGGACTTGCCCAGACCCCGCTCAAGACTTGACCGGACGTGCCCGGAAACCCAACGGGACTTAACCGAACCTACTCGGGAACCGCTCAGGACCCCACCGAGAACTGACCGAGATCCGCTCAAGACTTGCATGGGACCCGCTTGGGACTTGACCGAGACTCCGTCGGGACCCGACCAGGACTCACTCGGAACCTGACCAAGACCCACCCGGGGCCTGACCGGGACCCGCCCGAGACCTCGTTGGAACCTGACCGAGACCCACCTAGGACCTTCTTGGCACCTGACTAGGACTTGACGGGGACTCGCCCGAGACGCGGTGGGACTTGCCCGGGACCTGACCGAGACCCGCCCGGGACCCACTAGGTACTTGACCGGGACCTGCCCAGGATCTGCTCAGGACCCACTTGAGACTTACCCTAGACCCGCCCGGGACTTGCTTGGGACCGGTTCGGGACCCGCTAGGAACTTGATTGGGACCTGCCCAGGACCCAACTAGACCTGCCTCGGACCCACCCAAGGCCTAACCGGAACCCGCTCGAGACCCACCCGGTACTTGATCGAAACCCGCCTGGGACCCGACCGAACCTTCATGGGACCCGCCCCGGACCTGCTTGGGACTTGACTGGGACTCGATTGGACCTGAATGGGACCTGCCAAGGACCCCGCCGAAACTTGCCTGGGACCCGCTCCTGACCTACCCAGTCGGGTCTCGGTCAGATCTTAGTGGGGTCCCGGGCTAGTCTGGGTGGGTCCTAGTCAAGTCTTGGGTAGGTCCCGGTCAAATCCGAGGCGGGTCCCGAGCAGGTTCGTTCGGGTCCTAGTTGGGTCCTGGTTAAGTTCCGGCGGGGTCCCGGGCTAGTCCCGATCAAGTTCCAGGCGGGTCGTAGTCAAGTCTCGGGCGGGTATTTTTATATTTTATTTTTTAAATTATTGAATATTAGTATTTTTATGTTGTGAACAAAAAAAATATTAGTGATTTTTCGTGCGCGCGCCAAACGCCGAAAAATGTTTTCATTGTAAAATATTTTTCAGTAAAATGACTTCCTTGCAAATATTTTACGACGAAAAATATTTTATGCCGAAACAAACGGAGCCTAAGATTGGTTGTGCGATCAACTGCATCATCATATACGACAACTAATGCTATTGATTCAGAGCTAGCAATTCGAGTTGACGTGTCGGGTTCGGATCAACCTGCCAACTCATTAAGGGTCAGCCCTAACAGGCTAACACACCATTCACTTTTGTTAAACCCTTCCTCTCCCCTCAGCACCCTTCACACTTTTTTTTTTTTTAAAAAAAAAATCAACATCAAAACATTCTCATTATTTTACTTTTATATTACATCATTCACTTTTTATATTAACATCATTTATTATTTATTACTTTTCAAAAATAAAAAATCACTATAAAACAATTTTTTTTACCTTTCAATAAACAAAATTATGTCCCAAGTAAAATTAGGAGAAAAAATTATATCGACGCTCAAGCCAACGTAAAAAAGCAACACTTGGAGCACCACGTGATGGGTCACAAGTCACACCCAACATCAACATGTCACATGTGGGTTAAGCTTTTTGAAATCGCCCATTCACTTTCGGTCTCAGAGAAAAGAGATGGGAAGGAATCGTGAGGGTACTGTTCCTTGCAAAGATGGAGGATGGAATTTGGTGAAGATTGGATGCTTTAAAGTCAAACGGCTATCGTTTCGAAAAATTAGAGATACAAAGTAAACTTTCATTAATTTCAATGACGTTTGCAATGACGTTACTCATTTGAAGGAGCTAGCAGCCTCTCGTTTACGTGCATATTTGTGTGGTAAATGCTAAACGATATGATGATGAATAGGTAGATTGATAAAATGGGTGATCATTATATATATCAACACATACACACAAAGCAGAAAGATAGATAGAAGCAAATGGATTCAAAGATGGTAAAAGTTGATAAGGCTCATGCAGTTTGTATTCCATGCCCAAGTCAAAGCCACATAAAGGCATTGCTTCAATTTGCAAAGCTTCTCCACAGCAAAGGTTTTCACATAACCTTTGTCAACACAGAATTCAACCATCGACGTTTTCTGAAATCTAGAGGCCCCAAGTCCTTAGATGGCTTGCCTGACTTCCAATTCAAAACAATTCCAGACAGCCTTCCTCCATTGAATCCCAATGCTACCCAAGACGCTGATACTCTTTGTGAATCCATTATGGAAAACTTCTTGGCTCCATTTTCAAGCATCCTCCTCAAACTCAACACTGCAATTAATGCTTCAAACAATAATCCTCCAGTCACTTGCATTATTGCAGATGGTTTCATGCCATTCACCCACATTGCCGTTCGAGAGCTTGGAATCCCCATTGTAATGCTCTTCACCGTCTCTGCTTGCAGCTTAATGGCTTTTATGCAGGTTCCTTCTCTCAGGGAGAAAGGCCTCATACCCCTTAAAGGTATAACACCCTAATGAAATCTTGGATTGTCTCTATTATGATTGTTTACAAGTTTCCAAACTAAAAACATCATTTCTTTTTGCAGATGAGAGTTATCTGACAAATGAGTACCAAGACACAGTACTAGGCTGGATTCCAGGTATGAGAGATATTCGATTGAGAGATCTCCCAACTGTTATTTGTACTACAAATCCAAATAACCCTTCCTTCAAAATGGTCAGTCAAACAGTAGAGATAGCTCCAAAAGCTTCAAGAATCATTGTTCACACATTTGACGCGTTAGAGCAAGAAGTTTTGGATGCTCTCTCCCCAATGTTTCCTTGTGTATATGCCATTGGCCCTCAGCAACTACTACTTAATCACTCACCCAATGACCCTCTAAAATCAACTGGGTATAGTTTGTGGAAAGAAGAAAATGAGTGTCTTAATTGGCTCAACTCTAAGGCACCAAACTCAGTGATTTATGTGAACTTTGGTAGCATAACTGTCATGACACAACAGCAGTTAGTTGAGATTGGTTGGGGACTTGCAAATAGCAAGTTCATGTTTTTATGGATAATTAGGCCTGATTCAGTTGTTGGTGATTCAGCAATTTTGCCACCTGAGTTCGTGGAAGAAATTAAAGGAAGAGGACTAATATCTAGTTGGTGCCCTCAAGAGGAAGTGCTTAACCACTCCTCCATTGGAGGGTTCTTAACTCACTGCGGGTGGAATTCAATTATTGAAAGCATTTGTGCAGGAGTGCCTATGATTTGTTGTCCATTCTATGGGGATCAGCCAACAAATTGCAAGTATGCTTGCAATGAATGGGGCATTGGCATGGAGATTGATAATGGTGCCAAGAGAGGGGAAGTGCAGAAGATTGTGAAAGAGTTGATGGAGGGCAACAAGGGTAAGAAAATGAAGAAAAAGGTCATGGAGTTAAAAAAATTAGCCGAAGAGGCCAATGGTCCACATGGGTCTTCATCCATCAACTTAGACAAGTTGGTGAATGATGTTCTTTTGTCAAAAGGATAGATGTTTTAGAAGCAAGTGATAATAATGAAAAAAAGGTATCATCATTTAAAAAATTGAGTATTCTACTCTTCATCCATTTGATTGGTGCCCAAGGGTTTGACTTTCTATTGTGTTAATGGGACAAAATCCAGCTAAATTTAGTATGAAAATAAATGACATCATTTACCAAATCTAATAATTCCATATAAAAAAAAAAACCATTGGAAAGGGCTTCTATACATCTTGCCTATTCCTTGGATACATGCATAATTTTTTTATTTTTTAGAAGAAGTTACTTCAACTTAATTTAGAAGAAATTCTGCATTGCATTGAAATTATATTTTCTTTTTTAAAAAACTGTGATGGCTCTATTCTAAAAGTAACATTATTTTGAGCTTGGAAGGGAATTTACTTGTAAAATTTTTAATGCCTGACATATGGGAAAGCTTATCATTCTTGAGATGAGAAAGCTAGGTAGTTGGGCCCAAACTGCATGCCTTGACGGTGAACCAACAAAGCAACAATTTAGATAACAATGGGAGACGTGGTACAGAGGATAACTACCATGTCACTTCATCTTAAATGTCACATTGTCCTTACAAGGAATCAAGCAACGCTCTTACCTTGGAGTGAACACGTAGTGCCACACAACATTTGATAATAGTCAGAGTTTGATAGAAAACGAAGGAACTCAATGCCATTACCCTGTAAAGACCGTACCCTAGTAATGAGCGACACTTGACAAAGAACATACTTCACTAGAGGACACAAATTTGACGCCATGCTTGACCAGGATTGCACCCAATCAGAAGACGATAGTTTGCCGAGACCATAGGAGGGAAAACACTTTGCATAAAAAAGGGTAAGCAACCATTTCTGATACATAGACTTTCTTTCTTTTTTTAGTTGTGCAATATTCTTTCAAAATAATTAAAATAATAAAAAATAATTTTGGTGAAGCTGCTGATAGAAGGGGTTGTACTTGTATTCAAAGATTTGAGGATAGAATTTAGTGAAGATTGGATGCTTTAGCCGACCCATTAGTTTATATTTTTATTATTGTCGCTTCCAAAAGGTAGAGATATTAACAACAACAAATAGACGTTCGTTTGCTATGACGTTGATTATATAATTACGCTTACACATCTTAGCCAGAAAATATCAAAGCCAGAGAAAAAGAATTTCTCCTTCCATCAGAAAAAAACAAAACTAAAAAAAGAAGTGGGGCTCGTTATTTGAGGGAAAAAGTTTTTCATTTGAGAAATATCTTTCAATTTGGCTTATTATATAAACTGACATGGGTATAAAATGCCTGCAATATATTCTTAGAAAAATGAATGTGATAATTATATATTTTATTAAATAATGTGGTCTGACGCCAAGGAGATAAAAGATATTCATTATATATATATATATATATATATATATATACAGAGCAGGAAGATAGAAGGAAATGGATTCCAATATGGTAAAAGCTGATAAGGCTCATGCGGTTTGTATTCCATGCCCAGTTCAAAGCCACATAAAGGCAATGCTCAAATTTGCAAACCTTCTCCATGGCAAAGGTTTTCACATAACCTTTGTCAATACTGAGTTCAACCACAAACGTTTTCTGAAATCTGGAGGTCTCAACTCCTTAGATGGGTTGCCTGACTTCCAATTCGAAACCATTCCAGACAGCCTTCCTCCTTCGGATTCCAATGCTACCCAAGACATTGATGCTCTTTGCAAATCTATTATGGAAAACTTCTTGGCTCCATTTTCAAACATCCTCCTCAAACTCAACACTACAATCGCTTCAAACAATCCTCCAGTCACTTGCATTATTGCAGATGGTTTCATGGCATTCACTCACACTGCTGCTCGAGAGCTTGGAATCCCTCTTGTAATGCTCTTCACCATCTCTGCTTGCAGCTTAATGGGTTTTATGCAGTTTCCTTTTCTCAGGGACAAAGGCCTCACACCCCTTAAAGGTATATTGAAATATTCTTGGATTATCTCTAGTATTATGATTGATTACAAGTTTCTAAACTAAAAACATCCTTTCTTTTTGCAGATGAGAGTTATTTGACAAATGGGTACCTAGACACAGTTTTAGACTGGGTTCCAGGTATGAGAGAAATCCGATTGAGAGATCTCCCAACTTCTATTCGTACTACAGATCCAAATGATGCTTTCTTCAAAATGGCTGCTGATGCAGTAGAGAGAGCTCCTAAAGCTTCAGGAGTCGTTGTTCACACATTTGATGCATTAGAGCAGGAAGTTTTGGATGCTCTCTCCCCCATGTTTCCTTGTGTATATGCCATTGGCCCTCAACAACTACTACTCAATCACTCATCCAATGACTCTCTGAAATCAATTGGGTATAGTTTATGGAAAGAAGAAACTGAGTGCCTCGATTGGCTTAGCTCTAAGGCACCCAACTCAGTGATTTATGTGAATTTTGGCAGCATTGCTGTCATTACACCACAACAACTAGCTGAGTTTGGTTGGGGACTTGCAAATAGCAAGCTCATTTTTTTATGGATAATTAGGCCTGATTTAGTTGTTGGTGATTCTTTGATTTTGCTGCCTGAGTTTGTGGAAGAAACTAAAGGAAGAGGACTAATATCTAGTTGGTGCCCTCAAGAGGAAGTGTTGAACCACTCCTCCATTGGAGGGTTCTTAACTCATTGTGGGTGGAATTCAATTACTGAAAGTGTTAGTGCAGGAGTGCCCATGCTTTGTTGGCCCTTCTTTGGGGATCAACAAACAAACTGCAAGTATGTTTGCAATGAATGGGGCATTGGCATGGAGATTTGTAATGGTGCCAAGAGTGGGGAAGTAGAAAAGATTGTGAGGGAGTTCATGGATGAAAAGAAGAATAAGAAAATGAAGAAAAAGGTCATGGAGTGGAAAAAATTGGCAGAAGAGGCAACTGGTCCACATGGGTCTTCATCCATCAACTTAGACAAGTTGGTGAATGAAGTGCTTTTATTAAATTTATAGATGGCTCAAAGAAAGTGATAATAATAAAAAGAACTACCAATACCATCATTGAAAATTTTGGGTATACTCTGCATCTGTTTGATTGCTGCCTATTGGGAGAAAATCCAGCCAAATTTAATATGAACATAAATGACATCATTTACCAACTCTAGTAATTCCATATTAAAAAGCCATTAAGACACTTGAAAGGGCCTCTACATCTTGCCTAATGCCCATTCCTTGGATAATTAGATTCATGCATAATCTTTATAGGTATTCTAATAATGTTTACTTCATTTAAATTATATTATCTTTTTTGAAAACCTTGTTGGGACTATTCTAAAAGAAACTTCATTTTGAGCTTGGAAGGGAACTAACTCCTAAAATTTTAAAAGAAATGTTTTTTATTTTTTATCTTTTTCTCACCTCTTATCCATCTCACATTACATTTCATGGTCAATTTGGGAAAGAGACAAGTAAGAGATAAATGTGTAAAAGCTCTGAAATTTTAATATTTAACATATGGGAAAGCATATCATTCTTCCAATCTTCTTTCTTTTTTGTAAGCACTCTTTGATATTTGTAGATTTTCTCCTCAAACTTGATCACTCTATTAAACTAACATGTATAGTACTATAAAAAAGATCTAAAAAGTATATAGAGCATGTAAAAATCACATGCATTTTGAATACATGTCAGTTTAGTAGTTCAAGTTTGAAAAAATTTCTCTAATTCGGAGGAAAAGGCTCCATCTGATAAAAATTTTATTTTATATTTTTTGTTTTCTCTTCTTAAAACAAAAACTTTAACAAACACACAAACATATAACATCTCTAAATTCACAAAAATCATTTTCACAACACTTTTTCAAACAAATTAACAACTAGAGCATCCTTAATTCCTTTAATGAATAAACAATCAGACGATACAAGCTTTCAAAACGTCAAAAGGCCATTCTAATCCAAAGATCAACTGATTAAATTCGTATAATCATTAACAATAGAATTTCAAAGAAAGGAAATTATTAAGAGAAATGTTTGGTTTTCATCTTTTGCTCATCTTCATACAATAGATGAGCAAATCCACCATTAAATATATATGAGGAACCCACACAAAATCAATGATAAATTAATTTGTACAAAAAGATGGTCAAGAGATTAGTAATCTCAATTATTAATACCAAATTCAAGCTCTTGTCAATTTTGGTCCATATTGTATCTTTGTCTTGTGGCAACTCACAATAACACCAACAAAGACACTACAATATTTTTAAAATCCTACCATGGAATTCAAGTTGGGTAATAATTGTCTATTAATAGCATGCCAAAATTAGCTCAATCATCTCTCTTATAAATATCCACGAGATCATTCTTTTAACCCTAGCTTTTGGCTCAAGGGTTCATGGAGAATAATGGAGAAGCTTGTACAATTTGCAATTATGGTGATGATTGTGCTCCTTTTCATCATGTTCATTATTGTTCAAAGCTGCTCCAACTACCGAGGCATACAAACTTGAGATGCTTCATTGCCACTGTGACAAGATTCCTTTGTGCTGCATGAAAGGTGTAAACAATTGAAGTTTGGCTTGTTTCTTTGTTATTAATATTATGTTTGAGTGCCAAGGGTTTACATATTAGGGGAAGGCCTGTTACCTCTCATTGGAACAATATAAAAATAAGTGTTCATTTTGTCTATATTTTTAGAGGGTTCTGATTTAAGGTCCATTTGGTTTTGTAGTTTTGAAACGTAGGAGTTAAAAATTAGTGATTTCAAAACCTACGATTTGAAAACGCGGGATTTGAAGAATTCCACTGTTAAAATAACTCAAAAGACTAGAGAGTTATAATTTAGAATAATGCTATATACTACAATGTTACCACATAGTTTTCGCACAATACTGATGTGACGGTTCCAATCAACTACTGAATTTTTTATTTTAATAAAAACTTATTCAAAAGTTGGTTAAGATTGGCATGCCAACATTGTAGGATACGCTTCAATTTATAGTATGCAGTGTAACATTTGTCAATATCAATCACAATTTGCCATTCCAAAGTGCTGCTCTAAGAAAGCAACTAATCACCATGAGTCTTCTTCTTCGTTGGAATTCCCAATGGCTCAGAAACCTTCGGATAGTTTGGGAGCTTTTCAAATTAGTAAAGGAGAAGAAGGCCAATTTTTTGTTTCTTATAAAACAAAAAGCAATTAGCAAAAAATGCAGTGATTAAGGGTGAAAATTGGGTTTGCTGGAATGCAGAAGGAAATGTTGAGAAATGCATTGGAAGATTCTCAGTTATGTGAGTTGGGATATAAAGGATCAAAGTTCACATAGAGAGCAATAAAAGTAGAGAAAATTTTACGAAAGAACAATGGCAAATAAAATGGTGTGAGCAATAAAAGAAGATTCTCAGTTATTTGACTTAAAAATCTCTCAGCCAATCAGGCCTTTGGTGAGAGACCAAAATCCTCCTCCCACCATGTTTGCAGGGTTTTTTTTTTTTTTTTAATTGTTGGCCACAGTATTTGCCTTTGTCATATAAATATTTAAGTGGGGTTTTTTTTTTTTTTTTAATGATTTTAAATTGGGAAATGTTAGGTGTTCTCTTGTACATGTGTTCTCGTCGTCATATTATATTTTCTAGGAGAATGTTAGGGGTTCTCCTAGTCCTAAGTAGATATTATTTAAAAAATAAATAAATAAAATAAAAACTGGCTCTTATTTCTCTCATCCGAATTTTAGAAAATAATATCCACTTAAGAGTTAGGATAAACATTTCCATATTTTCTAAAAACCAGGTAAGAGAAATAAGTGTCAATTTCTTTTTTGCTTTTTTAAAAAATAATATTCACCTAAGATCAATAGAACACCTAACATTCTCCTTTAAATTATAGTGGTAAAAGGTTTTTCGTACAAACCAAACAATGGGGAAAAAAAAATATATATGTTTTCAATACTATTTTTAGAGTCTCTACCAAACAATGAAAAATTAATGATTTATTTTTTAAAATTATTTTCTCTCATAAACCAATTTACGTCAGAACAAACATAGCCTAACATAAAAATTAGAACTAGTAACTTTTGACGCAACTCGCGGATTTAACACGAAATTAATGGGTTAGAGACTTAGAGTTGAAGAATCTTACCAGTTTAATTAAACGGGTTATGTTAGAGTTATCCTATATTGTAACACCCGATCCTATATAGGAAAGATGATAAATAGCTCACATAAAGTAGATGGTTTATAAAAATAGTAATAAATGCTAGTCTCTCATTGCCTAATTACTATGTGAAATTAAACTTTATAAAAAAATTGGCGGGTCAAGTTTTAGGGTTTTGCCCATTAAATTAAATTGGTTGGGTTATGTTCGACTTTTCTAGACCTATATTCAGGCCTCAAAATAATTAAACCCAACATGAGAACACGAATCGAAAACCTTTAGGCCACGTTTGGTTTGCGGAATATACCCTTTGATTAGACGAGCTAACATTAGGTATAGCTTGTCCTTTGTTTGGTAACACTCTTTTCCTGGGAATAGTTTATTCTCATAGGACTACTAATCTCATACACACAGATTAGCTAGCTAAGCTACTAAAAAACGAGTGATTTAGCTAATTTTTTATTGTGGGATTAAAATTATTGTGTAAATTGCCACAAAACCCCCTACTCTTCTCACACCCACGATCTGTCTTCTCTGCACAAGGTATCTCTCTCCCCCTCTCTTCTCTTCAATCTCTTTTCTCTGTTTCTTGAATATTTCGTTCTATCTGATTCTTTATATTTCTTTCTCTATCTTACTGTTTCTCGTCTCTACATCTCTATATTTCATTCTCTCTCTCTCTCTCTCTCTCTCTCTTTTCTCGGATTCTTTTAGTATAGTTTTTCTGCAAGTACAAACGGATTTTTTTTTTCTCTGTACCGTTCTCAGTTTTTTTTTTATTATTTTATTTTTTATTTTTTTATTTTATTATGCTTTTTATTTCTTTTGATTTTTTGTACCGTTTCTACATAGTTTATATGTACCAATATGTTTTTTGATTCTGATTCACTATACCAATATGGGTCCGTCTATATGTTTTTTTTTTTTTTTTTTTCTCTGATTCATTAAATTATAAAACTAAAACGGAATTTTTATTTTTTTTGATTTATAAAACTAAAACTGAATTATAATATATTATGTTTCTTGGATTTTTGTTTTCGATTTTTTTTTATTTTCCATCTACATGTTTGATTCTATGTTTCTGCATAGTTTAAACTAAAACGGATTTTTTTTTTTTTCTCTGATTCACTGGTTCTCTCTTCTCTGATCCATGAATAAAATTATGTTTCCAAAAAAAAAAAGTCCTTAATAATATAAATTGTATTTGTATTATAGTGGTATTTTAAGAAATTTGATCACAATATAATTTCATTCACCAACATATTGCATTGTACCAAACTAAAGAATATGACTAGCTAGTCTATTACAGCGTTATAACCAAACAAATAAATAGGAATAGTTAATCTATTGCACACTCTTCTATTCCTAGTAATAGCTAATAATTTTTCAATATACTAGACAATTCGCAAATCAAACGAGGCCTTCATGAAATAAAAACCCATTTGATTTGTAGATGGACTTTCCTGGCTCATCCAGAACCCATCCATGGGCCATTAACCTCCAGATGGACAGGCTTCGTAGGGGACAACATTAATGTAAGCCCATGTTTCATTAGGGCTCGGCCCGGCCTAAATCGCGTCCGACTTGAGTACAAAAACAGCTTTCGTGAAGGACTCGTGCTTTCGGTCATTGAGCTTGATTTCCATCTAGTTTTGAGCGAAACTCTTGGTAAAAAGGTACTCCCTATGTCTTCCCTAATCTTTATTCGTTTTTTGATTTCTATAAAATTTTCTAATCTTGAATTCTAGGGTTAGATAAGTCGGAATTTATCTGATTTTGGTTTTGCTCGGTACTACTCAGACCCTAATTTGGTAAATTTCTTGTAGATTTTGGTATTTTTTTGAACTAGTTCTTAGGGGTTTTATTCAATTTTTTCCTGTTTTCTTTACGCATAAATTTTTAGTGGGTATTTCTCATTTTGGTGATTGTAAAAAATCAACCCCAAGCCTAAAATCGATTCACAGTTTTACTACCAACCGGTCCTGATGGGGCTCGATGCGGTTCAGTATCCAACCATGGTTCCGTCGGTTTCTAGGAAAAAGGGGTCACCAATAACCGTCGGTAACAACTGAACACCGACTCGTGGGGGTGATGATTTTTGTTAAAATTTTAGGGTTCTCTCTTTTTCTTTTTCTTTTTCTTTTTTCTTGGTTTTGAAATTTTGTACTGATGTGATCGAAGGTCTTGTTTTGTTGTAGTTTACGATGATTTTGATTGATGCGGCTTGGTTGTCTGATTTGTAAGTTTAAATTTTGGGCTAAAAGATCTAGGGTTATTATCAATTAGGATTACTGTTGTTTTTCGATGTGATTAGTGTTGATTTTTAATTGACTTATGATAATTTTTGCTTGATGCATGTGGGTTTTGGGATTTCTGGGGTTTTAAATTTTATTATAATATTCTTGTTCTCAGATTTTCAGGCTTCTTATGAATAAAACACACCCAAAAAAAAAAATGTTTCGAGTAACTTTGGTGATCAAAATTGTGGTTTTCTTTAGCCAAGTTTGAACTGTATTATTCAGTGATTGTCTTTTTTGATGGAATTATAGTTTCTTTTTGTACCTTGAATTAATTTGAAATTTTTCATAGACCAATATATTTGTTTCAAGTTTGGTGTAATCGAAAGAAAGCTGGACTCTATGTCTACATCACATTTTTTACTAACACACCCAAAAAAAAAAATGTTTCGAGTAACTTTGGTGATCAAAATTGTGGTTTTCTTTAGCCAAGTTTGAACTGTATTATTCAGTGATTGTCTTTTTTGATGGAATTATAGTTTCTTTTTGTACCTTGAATTAATTTGAAATTTTTCATAGACCAATATATTTGTTTCAAGTTTGGTGTAATCGAAAGAAAGCTGGACTCTATGTCTACATCACATTTTTTACTTTTATTTTCTATTTCTCCCCCTTCAGAAGTGATTGTATTGGGTGGGCTCTGTTTTTTCAACTGTAAGTTCAAATTATTCATAGGCCTATATGATACTGTGCTTGCAAATTATTATCACTCTGAGCTTTTTTTATTTTTTATTTATTTTTTATCTTTTTCATATGGTTCTTTTAGCTGAAGTTACTACTGAGTTTGTTTATCTGGGTTTATGCTAATATATGAACTTTTCTTTTTTAATATACGTATGTGTTAAATTTGCATTAATCATGACCCTATGTTATCTAGTATGTTTAGTGAGTTCGGATATTAATTATGCTCTGGGTGCAGCAACAGAATAAGCAGCCATGCCGAAGAACAAGGGAAAGGGAGGAAAGAATAGGAAGAGGGGAAAGAATGAAGCAGATGATGAAAAGCGTGAACTTGTGTTTAAGGAAGATGGGCAGGAGTATGCCCAAGTGCTTCGCATGCTGGGCAATGGCCGGTGTGAAGCAATGTGCATTGATGGCACCAAGCGTCTTTGCCATATCCGAGGGAAGATGCACAAGAAGGTCTGGATTGCAGCCGGTGATATCATCCTTGTTGGACTTCGTGACTACCAGGATGACAAGGCTGATGTGATCCTCAAGTACATGCCAGATGAAGCCAGGCTCCTGAAGGCATATGGTGAGCTTCCCGAGAGCACACGTCTCAATGAAGGAATCCTTGATGATGAAGAGGATGGTGGTGCTGATGACTATATTGAGTTTGAGGATGAAGATATTGATAAGATTTAGGCTTTGGAATCAATTCTGTATGGATTTTATCCTTAGCTTTTATAAGATTTGTGTTTAATGACACTATTTTATGTCAAAACTCATAAGCGCAGTTTGCAAGTTCAGATTTTCAGGTGGTGAATTGGTTTGTGTTCCATGTAACACCTGCTGTTACTAATGAATGGCTATTATGTTTGTTGTGTTGGTGCTCTTTCAGTTGAGTTCATTTGCTCTAGTTCTGCTCTATAAAGGCGGGTTTAGATGGACTGATATTTAGTTCATTCTTCCTTCTGGTGGTTTTGGTAAGATGCAGGATCCTCTGTTTCTTCACTAGAATTAACTCTTTAGCTAACTCAAAAATTATTGGCATGCTTCTTGTTGATTCAATATGATGCTTCAGCTTATTAGATAAGATTATGAGTTTAAAGTCGTGACATTTACAAAGGGAATTCAAAGACTATTAGAATCCGCATGATAGAATACATCCTAGATGGTAATAACAAACACATGATCTTGATAGAGTTTAGAGACCATTTTGGGCACCCCAGTGCTCGGGACATTGGGAGACTCTTAAGACGGAGAGTTCTTGCATTTGATTTCCCTTTTGCTGCCTGGTTGATTTTGCTTGTTCCTTAAATCGTTTTCTGTCTCCTTTGAACCAATCCTCTGGTTGACCTGTAGCATTATATAAGATTAGAAGATATTCCAGTTGGGGAAAAGGTGTCGATGAACTGTAAGAAGAAAGAAGAAATATGGATCGTCTCATATTCAACAAACCAGCCACTAGCAACTAGGTTTGATTATTGTTCTATCTAGCACTAGAGGGAGTTAGGGCTGATCATTTTTAACATGATTCCCTAATTAGACACGAATTCAACCCGAAATTAGTGGTTTAGGGTTGAAAAGTCTGATTTGTTTAATTAAGTAAGTTCGGTTAAGACTTATATAGTCTTATACGTATGTTTTGACACGATTTAAACCTGGCACGCGACATTTAGGTAGATATTTTTTGAAACAACTTGTAAATCTAACATGATCTCAATATGAAATTAGCAAGTTAGGGTCGAAGGGTCTAATCCGTTTAATTAAATAAGTTAAGTCAAAATTAACCTATATAATATTATAATTATGCTTCTAACACAATCTGATGCGAATAAGAGGCGGTGTTGACAGACATATGTCCTATTATTACTATAGCTCAAAGAGGAAGGTTCTAGTGTTCTACCTTGGCATACTCTTTTGTGCATTGGTAGCTCGGCACAGTTTTCCGCCTAGACACGCTTCTGGTAGCCTTAAGCCTGCTTTTGGTAGGCTTCAATACGTCTTCCTTTTTTGGCTCAGTTGCACTAAAGCTGTCAAATTGGACGGACACCTCATTTGATCCGCAACTTTCTTTTTCTTCTCCTACTGCATCGAAAAATCCTTTCCTGAACATGAAATTTTGACTGCTGTCAATTGGCTCAAGTTTCATCTGTATCTGGTTCTCGACTGAGGAGCTTTCTGGAAGGCGGGTTGCCATCCACCGTTCTAGCCAGCTCCAACCCATGTTGGGCTCTGTGTCATTGGCTTTGCTTTGTTTTCTCTTTGAACAGATTCGCAGCTGTAAACAGATGGGATGAAGTGTATATATATCAGCACTACAACAGCAAGTCCACTTTAAAAAGACTACTCTTTCAAATGTACCTGTTGTGAGAAAGCATAAGCTAGCGCTCTCTCACGCCTGGTTGTTGCTTCCAGTCTGTTCTGAATCCTCTTTCTTGATATGTTGCTACTCACTGTGCTATCATCCCAGTCTTCCTGTAAATTTCATATAAATAGTGTATATGCTGAGAGCTAGGTTCTAATCTTACCAAGCAAAAAAGTAGAAATGTTGAACTGAGAACTAGTTGTTCGAAGTTTTTTAGTGTTTCTAACTGTAAATCCTAATTTTACAAGTCACCAATTGTTCTCAAAGTTTAGTCATTTCAGTACTCATGCATTCTTCCTATTACAGTTTAAAATGATGGGTGAATTGTGGAGTCAAGATTTCACTACCTATTTCAAAAGGTTAAGCTGATAAGGAGTGAATTTAATCATGTAATTAATTTAAATCTGATTGAAGTTGTACTACTTATTGTAAAACCATCTAGTTCTAAGAACCAAACCAGAAGTTAGCAATTGCTTTTTGTTCTACCTTTAGCCTCAGAACTTGAGTTCTGGCTTTCTGTAGCATTTGGTGATGAAGAGCCACTCTTTCTTCTTGAACTGAGAAAACTTCTGCAGAATTTCCTGTTTGAACTTCAACTGATGTGCCCACAGATTCCCTACTTGAACTTTCTGTTCCTACAACAAGCACCTCGTTACCCTTCTTCAGTTTTCTTCCTTCAACTTCATGCCTGGCCTGAAATTCGAACAATCCAATCACTATTAAGGAATTTTGAATTTTAAATTTCCTCTGCATGTAAATTTATTTTTCCATCATCTATTTTGTTCATATCAAAAGAAAAAAT
The DNA here is from genome assembly GCF_965113065.1 of Corylus avellana. Classification (NCBI taxonomy): domain Eukaryota; kingdom Viridiplantae; phylum Streptophyta; class Magnoliopsida; order Fagales; family Betulaceae; genus Corylus; species Corylus avellana. The sequence goes on along the minus strand of NC_142494.1, from coordinate 1,552,605 downwards.
GCAAGAAACCATATAAATATTGAGGGAATTAAATTTTTTGAATAATGTAAATTGATGTATTTTTAGCACTATAAACTGACCAGAAAGCCTCTAAATGCTGACTGGATGATGATTGCAGCATTTTCTTCACTCAATGATTTAGGGGTTGAACCCTGCGTTTCCTCCATTATATCTTCCTTGGTTTCTTCATTTTGGATGTCTACTTTGTCTGTCAAGTCCTCTAGCATGGGCTGTGTAACAGTGGCTTCAGAGCTTTTAACTGAGGCTGAATCCTCCTCTGCAAGAACTGAGTTGAATTCATCGCCACAGAGGTATGCCCTAACAGAGCCCCATTTTTTCCTTTCCACCACATTGCTTCTTACCTAATAGAATGTGCAAAAAACAAAATAGGTAAACCAGACTGAGCTATGAAGAAGAAAAAGAAAACTTGAGAAGCAAGAATAAGAAAAAAAACCCATTTCTTTAACTAGAATTTCAAACCATGAAAGCTTCAAGAAAACTGTAAAACTACAGTACTAGAGACTAACGTTGCTCTCCTGAGTCCCAACAGACCGGTTTCTTGAGAAGACACTCCTCACCAACTCTCCAGTGATGCCCATCTCAACTGAGAAACTCAAGAAGAATTCTCAAATAGATATATGGAAAACCATCAAAAACTGCTGGAGGTTCCCTAAATTATATATGATGCCAAAGAAAAGTAGGAAAGTGCAAGTGACAGTCTCATTCAGTTGCTGATGATCACTAGGCTTCAGCGGATAATACTTGATAAAGATAAAGAAAACAGCAAACACATGTTAATTAGAGGGGGAAAAAAACATGTTAGATAGAGTTAAATAAGAAGATCTACAGGGTTTGCAGAGCTTTAGAGCTGGAATTAGACCTTTAATTTACAAATATAATGCCAGCTGAAAAGTAAAGTTTAGAATAGAAAGCACTAAATTGAGAGTACATGTTTTCATTGCTTTTGCGTACACTTTTTGCACATGGCTTGCAGCAGATTGGCCTCATAAAGTTTGCTTGCTATTGGGTTTATGCCTATTCCTTTCTGCTTACTGCATCTGCCCTTAAATGGATCTTTTTGAGTTTCTACAGTATAGTCTGTCGAACCTAAAAAAAACATGTCATTAACTTTAAGGACTGTTTAGGAAGCCAAAAATCTGATCAGGGACTGTTTAGCATGATATTTTGTCGAAATGGTTTAAGCACAGGATCCCGATCCCCTGGAATTCCCCGGAACGAGAGAGGGGATGCAGGGCCTCGAGTGTCGCACAGCTCGAGATGCGGGGCGCACTCTAGGCCCCACCCCTCTCTCTCATTTCCTACCCAAATTCTCTCATTTCCTTAAGCATGTGCCAAAATCTTGTCTCTGACCTCTGATAAACTTACAAGGTGGCAATTATGCCCTTAAACTAAGGGTCAAATGTCTAATCAGCTACCATTTGTTATTGTCCTGAATTGGTAACATTAAGGGTTTTTTGCAAAGATTATGATCAATTTCATAAATTCTTTTGCTACTAGGATGGTGATCAATGATGATGACATGCTGCTACGTTGCACTCTAGGACCATTTGAACTTTCAATGTCAGGAAACGGGTGTCTGCTTGATAAGGCCTCATGAAGAAGAGTGGAGTCCAGAAATTGATATTAAGGTACAAGAAACTCATAAAGGCATAGTAGGTTGGTACCTGCCACTGATACATCCTGCATGTGAAGGCCATTATCAGTTCAATTGGGTGGTCCTAATCACTCAACTTCATCATTTTTATTCGACTGAAAAAGCTTCCTGGTACCAATATATATATATATATATATATATATATATATATGCATGCCCTGTGCCTAAACTCGTTTGTTTTTCTTTGGGGTGACATTGCACGATAAAAATAAAGGGCGGCATGTGCTATACACTAAAGAAGGTTCTATGGATAGAATGACGGTTAGTCTAACGGCACACTCCGCAGGAAAAACATTAGTTATATTTGTACTATCACTTTCTAAATGATTAGTCAAGTTGCAATTGAAACTCATAATAAACACTTAAAAAGCACAATCTCACATAGTAGAGAATCAATGTGGGACTCAATGAGGCACGTCACCAATTGGTGACGTGTAACTGTTTACATGTCACCAACTGGTAACGTGTAAAAAAGTAACATGTCACCAAAAAAAAAAAAAATTTATTTGATTTTTTTTTTCATTTTTCAAAATAATTTTTAATTTTTTTTAAAAAATTTGTGGCGTGCTAATATCTAACACATCATTATTTAGTGACGTGTCAAAGTTTACACATCACCAATTGGTGACGTGTAGACACGTCACTAAATCCCTTCTTCTTTTTTTTTTTGTAGGGCTCATGAGCTCTGTTGTGAGTGCATATGTGAGGGTTGTGTCTCATACAAAACAAATTTGAAGAAAGTGAGTAAATTGACCTAGGTGTTTTTGGGTTAGGGTGATGTCCAAATATATATGTTAATTTACCATTGATGGAGTTCCTAGGTGATTCTCCTCCTAACAATTGATATAAGAGTTATGGTACAATTGCGGCTTGAATGAGTGTTTTGGTCTTTTTAACGCATTTGGTTTAGCTATAGTAAAAAGTGCTCTCGAAGAAAAGTTGCGTTTGGTGGCTCACAATTCGTACAACTCTTTTACGCATTAGCACTTTTGAATTTGTAAAATAACTCACATGTGAGGGAAAGTTAAGTCGATATGAAAAAGACTCCCACGTGAGTGAGAGATTTGTTATAAGTGTACATATGAGTGTCGTGTTCCACATGGAGAAAAAAATAAAGAAAATAAGTAGTTAATATACATAAATAAACCCAAATTTATTAGATTAAACTTTTGAGCTAGAGTGATGTTTAAAGAATGAAATTTATATATTAATGTACTCTTAATGAACGTTGTAATCAATTCTCTCCCTAACAAGCTCAAGAAAATCTGCTTAGTCCATCATCATCATTCCAGAAGTGGTCCAGTATATGTGCCTGCTTCAATGGGAGCCATTTCACGTGGAAATAATTGAGGATGATGAGTCTCACACCAATCACATATTGTCTATGCTTATAGTTACCAAAGCCATACATACTTGACAGGTTTATTAATTAATTATTTATTTCATCTAAAATATTGAAGCTTGAAAAACACTAAAAAGCCCAAAACACTTGAAACTGACCCAAAATCATTTATAATGTGCCATAAAAAGAGGTCCAATGAAGGCCCAAAATGCCCATATGTAAAAGACAAATATGTAGTTTGGTTTGGGTTTTGAATAATAGCTAATCGACAATTATTTTAGGGTTTTGAATAATTAAACCCTAACCCTGAAGTTTAACTATTTTTTTTAAATTTGAATACTAATATTTAAAAATTTGCAATGTACCATCATAAAGTTGCAAAATTTTGCAATTCAAGCTATCTGTTACTCAATTCTGTCTTCTAAAATGAAAAGTTCAACACGTGACACGCATGTGAGATTTTACTAGCCAATCTTTCCAAATTGCCCATAAATTTTTTATTTTTTATTTTTTTTAAAAAAAAAACTAGGGCCATTCCCTCTAGCCATGGGGGTGGATTGCCACCCCCAATCCCTCCATTTGGGGGACGCTCGGCCACCCCCTTGGCCATATGGGGGTGGCCGAGTCACCCCCAATGGGTATTTAGCCCCTTGGGGTGGCCAAACCACCCCCTTGGGCCGTGGGGGTGGCTCTTTTTTTTTTTTTTTTTTAAGGGCAATATGAGATTTCACAACTTGGGTTGGGAGCAATATAGGAAGAATTAGATCTAAAATCTCATGTGAGTGTCACGTTGTCAACTTTTCATCTTCTCATACATCATTAATTAATGGATGGTTCGAATTGCAAACTTTTGAAATTTTATGATGGTACATTACAAATTTAAAAATATTGAGGTTCAAATTGAAAAAAGTGGTGAAACTTCGGGAGTAAAATGCATTTTTTCCATTATTTTAAAACCATTAAGGTGGTAAAATAATGGTTTTAAAACCATTATTTTACTCTATTAACTTTCTAAGGGGACGTGGTTATACCGGTTAGTGATTTTAGACAATAACCATTAATTGCTTGTATACCCATAATAATTAGGTCAAAATCTATTAATTTAAGCTTTTGAATTGAGTTGTGCATGATGATCTCATTCAAAGAAGTCTTGAGAAATAAATCTACATAAAACACAAAGCAATCAAACAAGCTTATTTCATTTTTTTCTCTTTATTTCAAAATTTGAAATCAAGGCCCTCTAGAATTCTTAATTATTTTTTTTTATCACGTAAATTTCATTAAATTCCAATCATTATTTGATATTAAATAACTATAATTTTATCACACTAACATTTATTATTTTTAAGCACGATAAATATAATAAATACTGAAGAGGTAAATATTCATATAATAAAATTTTCAATTATTTAATTTAAAATTAGTGGTGGAACTTTAGAAAATCTATATATATATATATTATAATAAAATGGTAAGAAATTATACAAGATGGGATCTCATTATTTGATCCAAAAGCCCCAAACCTGACTCCGATATCCTGATAACCACCCGACCGCTTATTTCTCCTCCTATATATAACTGCATGAACCCTTGTACTCGAACCGCATTTGGGTCGGGTTCGAATCTCGCAGAACCAAGATAATCAGTACCAGTAAGCAATTTCTCTCCAACTCTTAAACGCTTAAACCTCTTCAACGGCTTCGACCCCTGAATGGTTCATTACAAGAACTTGTTCTGTTTAATTTTCTCTAAATTAAATTTTAGGGTTTTTGTTTGGATGCCAAGAAAGTTGAGGAAAGTTGTAGAAAAGCACCTTTTTTGTGTGTGGATTTTACTGTTGTCTGCTTCAGTATCGTTGGTCATGAGACAGAATTTGTCACAAAGTTTGCTTCTTTAGAATTGCAAGGTTTGAAATTGCAACTTGCACATAGAGAGATATATACACACACATAGACTGAGTTGTATATGGTGCTTGTATTAATTAAGCTCGAAGTTGTCGTTTATTTATAATAGGCAATCTTTTGTGGATAGTTCAGGTGCTTATGAGATAACATTGAGGATTAAGAAAATGAGCATTGTGCCCAAGGAGACCATTGAGGTCATAGCTCAAAGCATTGGGATTAACAATTTGTCTCCAGATGTCGCGCTTGCTCTTGCTCCCGATGTGGAATATCGAATGCGTGAGATCATGCAGGTAGATTTTCAGGTTTTCATGCAATATATTTTATGTGGGTTTGTTTTGCCACTGCTGTTTTGATACATGTAAGTGTCTTTTGCTGTTCAAGTAAGGCTAGTAGCTTACATGCTTTTGGTTGGTAGGTGGGCGTTGTTTTAGATATAGCAACTAGGATGTATTGTCTAGTAGAGTAAGAAAGAATCAAGTAATGTTTGGTTTTTCAGTTCTGATGAAAGCATTTTCCATCATGAAGCGTGTTGTATTTATTATTGATATCTAGTGCAGTTCAGCCAGTTTATGAAAATGACCATGGGTTGTTTTGCCCAGCAATTCCCTTATAGCCAGAGAAAATTACATGGCCTTAAATGTTTGTGTTTGGTGAATATATAAGAATCCTCAGTTGTTGTCTTCGACATTCTATTCAGAATGTAGCAACCATGTGGAATATTGTGAATATTTGATAGAAGTGAAATCGGAAAAGAGAGGCATATTTATCACCAAAGTGAGGCTGGCTGTAAATGTCAAGATTGGGGCCTAGGTTACTCTTGTTTTTCCTTTTACCTGCTTGGAGGAGATAATAGAGCTATTGAAGGAGGTAGAGATAACTAAAGAACCTAATAAAATTTCTTGTCACAAAATTGCAGGAGGCCATCAAATGCATGCTTCACTCTAAGAGAACGACATTGACAGCAGATGATGTTGATGGTGCACTCAACTTGAGAAATGTTGAGGTAAGTTTTGCAAATGATTGATTTTAGAGCTCTTTAGCTCATATCAATGTGTTGCATTCTTGTGACATTTTAAAGAGGAAAGCATAAGTTAAATGACTAAGTTTATGAGCGGATAAAAGCATAAGATCTATCATTACTCTAGCTAGTGCTTGTGATGCGGAATGAATGATTAGTGCATATGATAGAACGGGTTATGTGGCAACTTTGTAATTGTCTTTTCCATTGTTTGAAAAACATATTTTGTTCAATCTTGTTAATCTTCTTGCATCAGCCAATTTACGGCTTTGCCTCGGGGTGTCCTCTGCGATTCAAAAGAGCTATTGGACATAGGGACTTGTTTTACATTGATGACAAGGATGTGGATCTTAAAGATGTAAGGAATTACCTTTAATTTCATTACCGTTTCAACTTAATTGGGTGCAATACCTTATAGTTTTTAGTAATTTTATTTGACTCGTAGGTGATTGACGCTCCTTTACCAAAAGCACCTCTTGATACTGCAGTTCTTTGTCACTGGCTAGCTATCGAGGGTGTGCAACCTGCTATTCCAGAAAATGCTTCTGTAGAAGGTTCGTATACAAATAGTTGCAGCTTGCTAGCACAACATTGTTGGACTTGTAATTTGACTTGTTAGATATATCATCCAGTTGCCTTTGGTACATTATTGGTGGAATGCAAACTACTTGTTTGCTTTATAGCACCTTTCTATGTTTAACTTGTGCAGAAGTCTGACATTCTCTTTAACCTTTCATGGCACAAGAGATATTTTCAGGAATAGCATAATGTGATGTGGTTTATGATTGATCTTATTTGTATATTGTCTTGTAGGTTTAGATCTACATATTCAAATTATAGAATCAGTCAGTTCCTTGATAAGAACTTTTTCCTTGAAATTTTTTTGTGCTTTGTCTGCAGTAATTGCTGCTCCTGATGATGGTAAAAAGCATGAACAAAAGGATGATGCACTTCCTGATGAGATTAAATTACCGGTGAAGCATGTATTGTCTAGGGAGCTTCGGGTATATCATATGTTATATTCATTATTTTCAATTTATTTTTAATCTTTTATCCTGCAGTCTAGTTATGTGGCCTCTATTGTTGTCTTTGCAGCTTTACTTTAATAAAATCACTGACCTAACAATGAGTAGGTCTGATTCGGTCCTTTTTAAACAAGCATTGGCAAGTTTGGCTACAGACTCGGGACTTCATCCATTAGTTCCGTATTTCACACGCTTTATAGCTAATGAGGTAAAAAGTTTTGATTATATTGTTAACATAACTAACACTGAAATATATAGCAATTTGTTGGTAATTCCATCTGTTATTTGTCCAATCATTTTAGGTATCTCATGGTTTAAGTGATTATTCTCTTCTCTTCGCTTTGATGCGTGTTGTGCGAAGTCTCCTTCAAAATCCTCATGTTCACATAGAACCTTATGTAAGTTTACCTCTAATTTATTGGATGTATTTGCCAATTATGTATATTGAGATTAAATTATGTCTAAATTGATTACTGTTATTGATATCTACCTTTAAGGTTATTAGGTCGACCATTAGGGGGAGTCAAAACAGCATTCCACGTCACACATTTTGATGTGGATGTAGTATCTGTTGACCTGGCATTTGGTGGTTACTGAAAAGGAGACCACCTAGACCCTGCCATTCATTTAAATTTGAATGGCTGCTAACCATTAGATTCCCAAGTCTTCTGATTATTTTGAAAAGGTTTGATTTGATAATCTTTGTTGCTGATAAGGATTTGGATCTTGAGATTATTAATGATTATTGTTTTCTATCTAAAAGTGGAGCTAGAAGCAATGACAGATCTGAAAGGAATTTTGTGAACATTCTGAAGAAACTTCAAGAATGAAATTGGATTGCAGAATCTTTTTAGAGGGAAGAAGCATTTTATCATAACAGCGCATTTCTATTGGATTTCACATCCAATTTGTTAGATATTCCCAACTACTTGAGTTGGCTACATAATTCCTTCTTTGTCATTCAGCTCTGTCTAGAGTCTAGAGTCTAGATTCACGATCTCCTTTGGATACTTGGCAATTATGTCTGTTCTCATTGCCTCTACCCTCATCCTTTTGACCTTCTTCTCGTTGTTTTGGGTCCTTGCTCAATAATTTTTTTTTTTTTTTTTTTTTGATAAGTAATAGTCCTTGCTCAATAATAAAACCACATTCTATGTGATTCCGCCTCTTGCATCCTTGGATGGAGTGTATAATATTTTTCAATCTTCTAACTTTTCCGAATTTGTGGATTTTTGTTATTTTTTTAGCTTGTAAGGGGGGACTCTTTGTATACATTTTGTGTACTAAGGTTACGCCCCTCTGTTTTTATCAATGAAATAATTTTTTTATCAAAAAAATAAAAAATAAAACTACATTCTGTCCATTTGTTGGCTTTCATTGTGCATGGCTGAGTAGTTATGGATTACCTTCCTCGTAATTGTTCAATAATACCAGAGAGGTCCCCTCATTCAGACTTATGAAATTCATTTATGAACTAAAGCAAATGTTGAACCGATTATCAATATGAAAACATGAATTTACCTTGTAGTTTGTGTGAAGGGTCGATAAGGCATGATTTGTGATGATTATAGTACAGATGTGCCTTTCATTTGTATAAAGGGTCGTTTATTTGTGATTCTGAAAAGTCATCGATTGATTTTTTTTTTGTCAGCTACACCAGTTGATGCCTTCTGTGGTTACATGCCTTGTTGCAAAAAGGTTGGGAAATAGGTTTGCTGACAACCACTGGGAACTTAGAGACTTCACAGCAAACCTGGTTGCTTCGATATGCAAAAGGTGAGATTTTCCATTTTGTTATACTCGTCTTTCTCTTGACAGGCCTCCCCTTTTTGTATCCCTTCTAAGATCTTTTCTTTTCTTTTCTATATGTCCGGTATTTCGTAGGAACAACCAACACACATAGAGTAGACAATCTTTTTTCTCCCCTTCTATTAAAACTAATAAAAGAAACTTTCGAATGACAATATAAATACTAGAATGTCTCTTAGTTTAGTAATTACTAATGACTGCTTCACAATTTGGAATAGAGTAAATTTTTAATAATAGAGTAATAAGTAAAATGTTCTATGTAAGGCATAAAAGTAGTTCCTTTTAGGAACTTGTAATCTTTGATAAGAATATACTGAGTTGCATAAAAAAAATTGTTTTTGCGTCAATTCAAAGACCTAAAAAGGTTTTATAAGATTAAGAAGTGTCCTTTGAGTGCCACGTGGCCATGTCATAATAGATCCGAACACTTGCTCTGGATACCTGTCCCATGATGATATTTTAGCAATGAACATTTGATCAAAATACAACTATGTCATGCATAGTGTCATGTTAATGTGGATTTCCATTTTTGATAGAGTTGGTTGATGTGACTAGCCATTTGGCAGTGTTGAGTTCCAGGTTTGTTTAACCATTGGGCTGACAATCTTAATCAGCCCCAGAGCAGATATAGATCTTATAGGAACCTGTTGCAAATTTATTAACCATTGTGACACGATGAACAAAATCTGTTTAAATGGTGGATAAATTCAAATTTTGCCAGCTTCTAAATAGTGTTTTTCAAAGTAACTTGGTTATCACTTAACTTTATGAATGAAGATTTCATTTCCTGTTATTACATAGGCCCATTTACATCTAATCTTTTCAAATTCTGTTGCAGGTTTGAGCATGTTTATAACAATCTCCAGACACGTTTGACAAAAACTTTGCTCAATGCATTTTTGGATCCAAAACGGGCATTGACTCAACAGTATGGTGCAATTCAAGGGTTAGCGGCCTTGGGACCCAATGTGGTATTCTCATTTCCCATGCTTCATGGAACTGAGGGGGAAAAGAAAACTTTTTGTACTGTTACATTCATGTTTGAAAGTAATCTCTATATCCAGAGACTGTTGCGCATCCTATAGGTGTTAAAGCCCACTCTAAGCAATTAAGTTTTGGCTTAAGAGAAGTGGAGGAAGTGCAAAGAGTAAATAGAGATGTAGATGAGAGAATAGAATAGAATAAAAGAAAAGTATAACTTTTGTCTTTTGTTTGAATAAGATATATCTCAAAAAGATGATTTAGTTTGCATGATGTTTCATTGCCGTTATTGCTCTTGTTTAGTTTCTCTCTGAATCTCTGCGGATCAGCAAAAGATTTCTTTCATGATTTTGCCTTTAATTTCCATCACTCCCTCCATAGGTCTCTACTCCAGTGTCTTAAACTGTATTTAGTGTTTCATCAACTTTCTGAAATTAGAAGTAGTGATAAGGAAAGTCACTACACTACTTAATTCCATTTGCTATGAAGCCTTGCAATCTATGTAAACTTTCTTGAAGAAAAATAAAAATGAAGACCTTAGGCAGTATTTGAACTGCCTCATTTAAGAGTTATTTTAAACCTTCTTTCTCCAATCCATGGTATGTTTGAGTTTCCACATCCTACTTCTACTTATCTACAGGGATTTTGAGCTGTTTTTTATGCTTCTATACTTTGCAAGTAGGTTCGCATGCTAATACTGCCAAATCTTGAGCCATATATGCGACTTCTTGAACCAGAGATGCTTCTTGAGAAGCAAAAGAATGAGATGAAGAGGCATGAGGCTTGGCGTGTTTATGGAGCCCTGCTGGTGAGCTGCTTCTCTAACCCAATGCTTGTATGATTATACTATTGTAGAAGTTTTAGGAATGGATTCACATTTAAGACCTTGCTTTTTCCAGCATGCAACAGGTCAATGTATATATGATCGGCTCAAGATATTCTCACCTCTGCCATCCCTGTCAGCACGTGCAGTATGGAGGACCAATGCAAGGGTTATTACCACCCCACCAAGTAAGAAATATGCTTCTTCTTCTTTCTTTTTTTGGCTTGAAATAATTCCCTTCAAACATGCGCTAATTATGAGTGTTTACATAGTTAAATGTATATGTAAGGTTTCAATGGACTGAAATTGGAGGAAGATAGCGTGAATGATGTTTTAAGATTTCTTTGGTAGGAATATTGTGTGAATGATGTTTAATATTTATTTGGAATACTAGGATTGGGTGCATATGTATGGTCACAGGATTATTTGATCAATGTTCATATTGTTTGAGGCCAGATTCTAACTGCTTTTTAATCCTCGTCAAATCACAAAGATAAACGCAAGGGGAGCATGGAACACTTGGAAGAGCAGCCGCCGCACAAGAAAATAGCCCCTGATGGTCCAATTCTTGCTGTGTCAACCAATTCCTCGCCATCTCACATGGAAGAGGAAGCTCTGGTTCCACCAGCTCCCTTGATTGATTCTAATGCAGGCCCATCATCATCATCCTCCTCTAGACAACCGACTAATGACATAAATTTGGATGGCAGAGGTAGGAGAGACAAGGGTGGTAGTCAATCTCTGAATAGGTCAGCTGTCCTCTCTCAGATATGGAAAAATGACTTGGATTCTGGGCGTCTCCTGGTATTGCTGTTTGAGCTGTTTGGTGAAGGCATTTTATCCTTCATTCCAGCTCCAGAGATGTCTATGTTCTTATGACCATTTGTACAAAGATCTGCACTTCCATAGTTACTCATATGTGTACAAATTACACTTGCATATATAATTTTAAAGTTCTCAAGACCAAATCTTTTGGTAAATTTCTATGAAGCTTTTATGAAACATTCAATAGTACTGCTGATCATGTGTTGATTGTCTGGAATTTGGATGTGTTGGGCCTATTTTATTGCACCAAGATTATCAATTAGTTGGAGCTAGTATGACCTCTTGAACTCTGGATCCATATTCCTAGCAAAACAAGAGGGTGGGCTATCCGAGGCTTGTTGGAGCAGGTATGCATGATCTCTTATATTTACTGTTCGAATTGCTAGTAATTCAGATAATAAAATTTATAGGCATCTCTATCTTTAGAACTCTACCATCTTAGAGGACAAAACAAAGTTCTCGTTTATTTCCATCAGTACTACGATCTAATTTTAGGAAACAGGGGAACCAAAACCAAAGCAAAATTACTTTACTATAGTGTAAAACATGGAGGATGCAATAGTTTCTAGGGAACTTGAACAGGCAGGCTTTTGGACTCACGTTCAACAGCTTTCTTGAGGAAGCTATCCTCTTCGAGGGCCATCTGAACTGGCAAGAAGCCCATGTCATTAGCCATGGCGAGCATCATCTTCTTGGTTTCCTCCTTGAACTCCTCCAGATCAACTGCCCCATTGGAGTCATGATCGAACTGCATGAACAGGGAATCATAGAGACGAGCAAGCTCATCTGGGTCAGGCTTCACGTCTATCCCAAAGTGGGTCTCAAAGACCCTCAGACTCTGCAGCTCCTTCAACATCTCAGCATAGCAGAGAAGACCATCGTGGTCTGTGTCAAGGCGAGCAAAACGGTCACGTATTGAGACATTGAATGCTTCTTCATCCTCCACAAAGTTGAAGATGGTGGCAGCATCCAATACTTCTACACTCATTTTAATCTTAAGCTTGAAGATGGCGACTAGGACTTTGATTTTGAAGTTTTTGATGAAAAAGAAGGTGGTGTTCTCATATATATATATATATATATATATATATATATATATATGCACACATGTATGCTGTTTTCAACACTCCCCCCTTTTAGCCAGTAGTTTCTCTTTGCCATAGTTTTTGAATTCCCGCGTTGTGCTTGGTATAACTTTGGTCAAATGTCCTATTTTTTTCAAGTGAGTTTAAACTACCCTCCTTTTTTTTTTTTTTTTTTTTTTTTTAAAGGTCGACAAATTTTGATAAAAGATCAAGAGCATAAAGCTCTTAATAAATCATGGCCAAAAACTATGAAATTACAAAATGATACATACAATCAAAAAATTCATACAAGTACGATCTATGACTTCAACTTTCGATAACTCGTATACAATTACAGTTATGAAACATATCTATTTCGGGTAGACTAAATCTAAGACATGGCCCATGGGTAACCCAAATTCTCAAACTTTATTTTTTGGCCGTGAGAGATACTCCCTCACACCGATCTACTCCTCCTCAGCCTAAAAAGCCAAGAAAACAACTCGCGTCCTCGACCCAAAGAACAAAAATAACAAAAAATAAAAACTAAAAACTAAAAAAACAAAATCTCCAATACAAGCAGAAGTGGAGGAGCACGGCATCATAGACATCCCCGAGAAGACATGCCTTGACTGGTGAAGACGAGTAGATTTGAGTTTAAAAAACTAGATCTAAATCTTCAAACTAGATCTAAAACAAAACCGTTAAATACGAGTTCAAAAGATATTTTAGAGAAGACACCGAGCACTGCTACTAAGAGAAAGAGGGACTGAGAAGGGAATGAGCCATTCTTCCCTCTATGTTTTCTTGTAGTTTGTTTTTCTAAAAATATCTCTCTTCACTTGGCATCGTTTTTAAACTCTATTTTAATAATTGAATCTAACACATGAAATATTTAATTTTAAATAGGAAGTTAATTATGGAAACAATGTTCAAACTCAAGACTATTATTTTGATATCATGTTAAATTATTAGTTGTTACAAAATAGTAAAATTAATTATTTAACTAACATTCTTTAAGTTCTCTCGACGTGAGTCTGGTGGAATTGTGAAATCAATGGGCTTAAGAATGTTTAGAAAGTCGAACAAATTAAGACGGTGACTACGGAACGTACGCGTCACCGACCGAAAAAAAAGGGACTTCGTGGAAGGTCAAAAAGCAGCAGAGAAAAGAAGGTTGTTTTGGCCAAACTGAGAAGACCCTCCTCCATACTAGGATTCTCGTGGTAGAAAAGAGAAATCTTGACTTCAAAACCAGGGAGACCCACAGATTAATTTTATTGCCACTTTCGCTCCCAAACGTAACAATTAATCTTGCCATTTGATATACACAGAGTGACCCGTAATTGGAGCTTTCTATATCTCTCCAAAGCTCAAACATTTTTATTTTATTATTTTTTTTTTTTGTGTATTTGTTATGATGAAAAATAATAGTTAAGAAAAAATATTTTTGGTTTGACTGAAAAAACTTTTTTAATTTTTGCAAAATTGTTTACGGTTTTAAAATAGTTTTCATTTTTGAAAACCATAAACAATTTTCGAGTTTGAGCATCTTATTCTTAAATCGATAGACTCAGCCAGGACGTTGGTGGGATCCCGTCAAGACCTCCTGACTAGGACACTGCCAAGACTCGGTCGGGACATCGCTGGGATTTAACTAAGACCCCGCTAGGACCGATCCGGACCCCACAGGAACCTAGTCAAAACACCGCTAAGGCCTTGCGGGGACTTGGTCGGGACCATGCCAGGACTTGGTCAGGACCTCGCCGGTATCCGATCGGGACCCAGCCGAGACCCTGCTAGGACCCGGTCGGGAGTTGTCGAGATTCGACTGGGACCCTGCTAGGACTCGGTCGAAACCCCACCGGTACCTGGTCAAAACATCGCCGAGACCTTGCGAGGACTTAGTCGGGACCCTGCCAGGACTCGGTCAAGACCTCGTCAGTATCCGACCGAGACCCGTTTGGACCTGACCGGGACATTGTAGAGATCCAATTAGGACATCGTCGGGACCCTATCGGAACCCAATCAAAACTCGCTTGGACCTAACGGGCACCGTTGAGAGGACCCTGCTGGACCCTACCGGGACCCTGAGCAAGACATCATCTAAACTTAACCAGAACATCGCCAAGACCCGCTTGCATGCATGCATGTTTGTTTCTTTATCATGTGCAGGCAAATTGCCATTTTCTTCTAATAGTCATTGATCTTCGAGAATAAAGTTTTCCCCTTAGTCCCCACAAGACCGAATAGTCAGAAATGATACGCCATGGTCAACTACAATGCCTTTCTACCATCAATGGTGATTCTTCAATAGCCTTAGGTTAATTTCCTTGTAGTTGGATAAATAGTAGGGCATGGGTTCAATTTCCATAATGAACTACGGATGCCCTAATGAGATTAAGTTGGGCTATAAGTCATTTCAGTTTAAGAGAGCGCATGCTATCCTCTACTTTGCAACCCGTTTAAGCCCCTCCTATTGAAGTCCCAACAAGTAAATGCTATTATAACCTCGTCCAAGTAGAGAAGTCACATTTGATCACCCCATATGAAAAAAGAAAAAATAATAATAATAATAATAACTACAACGCCTTTATGGTCTGCGGCATGCATGATGCATTGACGCTCCTCTCTCTCTCTCTCTCGGGACTCATCCCTCATTGATGGCCATTACGATTTTGGCGTATAATATATCCAGGCTTTAAATTTCAGTCATTGGGTCGTCTGGCTTGTATGCATGGCAGCTCTCCAGTGTACGTAAGTGAGATCTGCACTGAAGTACATAAGAGAAGAGATAATGATTGAACAAAATGAAGGATATTTAAGATATTTTTAGTATATAGAGATCATTTTGGTATGACTTTAATTCAAATGAACCGACAAAAATTAATGCAAATTAGTCTAATAAAATGACATGTATTACCTTAACATGTAAGAATTAAGTACATGTTTTAGGAAGACATATCACTTTATTAGATTGGATTAATTATATGAATTAACTTCAAACCAATTTATAGTTAATTTATGTTTGTACAAGGAGCAGCTCCCCTCCAATTAGGGAACCTCACGTTTTTTATCTCATTTTTAGAGAGGAGGTGCATGTCGTCATGTGTAAAAAATGCATATGAAGGTGAGGGTTTAATCAAATTACGTTGAATCCCTCAACCAATCACCCAGCCTTCTTCCTCTACAGCCATAGTCACCGCCACGACCCTCTAGCCCTCCTTAAACCTTCAAATAAAAGGCGTGGAAGAGAAAGAGGATCTGGTGATTGGTTGAGGGATCTAATGTGGTTGGACTAAACTCTTTTAGATATAAAATTGAGTCACAGGATTAAACTTGAGAAATGATTGGTGTCAATAATTTGTTCATATTTCTGTTACAAATTTAATAGATCAACTATTAGATTTAGGGTAAATATATTATAAGTCCCTGAGTCAACTCGCCAAAACTAAAAAATTCTTAAGTTTTTTTTTTTTTTTTTTTTCAACTTTTTACTTACTGGGTTAATTGAAATGCAATAAAATCTCTACCGTCAAAATTGTGTAACCACCATTAGTCCCAATCAAAACGCACCGTTTTACCATGTTATCATAATAATATTTTATTAATTTAATTTACAAATAAAATATTAAAAAAAAATTGAAAGAGTGGATAATGGGTGGTTTGCGGTTTGGGGTAGCTTGGGGACCACCCCAAACCACCTAGGGATGGCTTGCATGGGGTGGCTGCTGATCATTTGTACAAAGATCTGCACTTCCATAGTTACTCATATGTGTACAAATTACACTTGCATATATAATTTTAAAGTTCTCAAGACCAAATCTTTTGGTAAATTTCTATGAAGCTTTTATGAAACATTCAATAGTACTGCTGATCATGTGTTGATTGTCTGGAATTTGGATGTGTTGGGCCTATTTTATTGCACCAAGATTATCAATTAGTTGGAGCTAGTATGACCTCTTGAACTCTGGATCCATATTCCTAGCAAAACAAGAGGGTGGGCTATCCGAGGCTTGTTGGAGCAGGTAGGCATGATCTCTTATATTTATTGTTCGAATTGCTAGTAATTCAGATAGTAAAATTTATAGGCATCTCTATCTTTAGAACTCTACCATCTTAGCGGACAAAACAAAGTTCTCGTTTATTTCCATCAATACTACGATCTAATTTTAGGAAACAGGGGAACCAAAACCAAAGCAAAATTACTTCACTATAGTGTAAAACATGGAGGATGCAATAGTTTCTAGGGAACTTGAACAGGCAGGCTTTTGGACTCACGTTCAACAGCTTTCTTGAGGAAGCTATCCTCTTCGAGGGCCATCTGAACTGGCAAGAAGCCCATGTCATTAGCCATGGCGAGCATCATCTTCTTGGTTTCCTCCTTGAACTCCTCCAGATCAACTGCCCCATTGGAGTCATGATCGAACTGCATGAACAGGGAATCATAGAGACGAGCAAGCTCATCTGGGTCAGGCTTCACGTCTATCCCAAAGTGGGTCTCAAAGACCCTCAGACTCTGCAGCTCCTTCAACATCTCAGCATAGCAGAGAAGACCATCGTGGTCTGTGTCAAGGCGAGCAAAACGGTCACGTATTGAGACATTGAATGCTTCTTCATCCTCCACGAAGTTGAAGATGGTGGCAGCATCCAATACTTCTACACTCATTTTGATCTTAAGCTTGAAGTTGGAGACTAGGACTTTGATTTTGAAGTTTTTGATGAAAAAGAAGGTGGTGTTCTCATATATATATATATGCAGACATGTATGCTGTTTTCAACACTCCCCCCTTTTAGCCAGTAGTTTCTCTTTGCCATAGTTTTTGAATTCCCGCGTTGTGCTTGGTATAACTTTGGTCAAATGTCCTATTTTTTTCAAGTGAAAGTTTAAACTACCTTTCTTTCTTTTTTTAATAAAGATTGACAGATTTTGATAAAAGATCAAGAGCATAAAGCTCTTAATAAATCATAGCAAAAATCTATGAAATTACAAAATGATAGATACAATCAAAGAATTCATACAAGTACGATCTATGACTTCAGCTTTTGGTAACTCATATACAATTACAGTTATAAAACATATCTACTTCAAACAGATTAGATCTAAGACATGGCCCATGAGCCAAAATTCTCAAACTTTATTTTTTGGCCGTGAGAGATAATCTCTCACACCGATCTACTCCTCATCAACCTAAAAAGCAAAGAAAACAACTCACGTCTTTGACCCAATGAACAAAAATAACAAAAAATCAAAATTAAAAACTAAAAAAACGAAATCTCAAATACAAGCAGAAGTGGAGGAGCAAGGTATCGTAGACATTCCTGAGAAGACATGCCCTGGCTAGTGAAAACAAGTAGATTTGAGTTTGAAAAACTAGATCTAAATCTTTAAACTAAATCTAAAACAAAATTGTTAGATACGGAGTTCGAAAGAAACTTTAAAGAAGACACAGAGCACTGCTACTAAGAGAAAAAGGGACAGAGAAGGGAATGAGCCATTCTTCCCTCTATGTTTTCTTGTAGTTGGTTTTCCTAAAAATATCTCCCTTCACTTGGCATTGTTTTTAAACTCCATTTTAATAATTGAGTCTAACACATGAAATATTTAATTTTAAATAGAAAGTTAATTATAGAAATAATGTTCGAACTCAAGACTATTATTTTGATTTCATGTTAAATCATTCGTTGTTCCAAAAGAGTAAAATTAATTATTTGACTAACATTCTTTAAGTTCTCTCGACGTGAGTCTGGTGGAATTGTGAAATCAATGCGCTTAAGAATGTTTAGAAAGTCGAACAAATTAAGACGGTGACTACGGAACGTACGCGTCACCGACCGAAAAAAAAAGGGACTTCGTGGAAGGTCAAAAAGCAGCAGAGAAAAGAAGGTTGTTTTGGCCAAACTGAGAAACCCTCCTCCATACTAGGATTCTCGTGGTAGGAAAAGAGAAATCTTGACTTCAAAACCAGGGAGACCCACAGATTAATTTTATTGCCACTTTCGCTCCCAAACGTAACAATTAATCTTGCCATTTGATATACACAGAGTGACCCGTAATTGGAGCTTTCTATATATCTCCAAAGCTCAAACATTTTTATTTTTATTTTTTTATTTTTTTTATTTTTTTGTGTGTTTGTTATGATGATCAAAAATAATAGTTAAGAAAAATATTTTTGGTTTGACTGAAAAAGCTTTTTTAATTTTTGAAAAATTGTTTACGGTTTTAAAATAGTTCTCATTTTTGAAAACCATAAACAATTTTTCGAGTTTGAGCATCTCATTCTTAAATCGATAAACTCAGCCAGGACGTTGGTGAAATCCCGTCAAGACCTCCTGACTGGGACACTGCCGAGACTCGGTCGGGACATTGCTGGGATTCAACTTAGACCCCGCTAGGACCGATCCGGACCCCACAGGAACCTGGTCAAAACACCGCTAAGGCCTTGCGGGGACTTGGTCGGGACCATGTCAGGACTTGGTCAGGACCTTGCGGGTATCCGATCGGGACCCAACCGAGACCCTGCTAGGACCCGGTCGGGAGTTGTCGAGATTCGACTGGGACCCTACTAGGGCTTGGTCGAAACCCCACCGGTACTTGGTCAAAACATCGCCGAGACCTTGCGAGGACTTACTCGGGACCCTGCCAGGACTCGGTCAAGACCTCGCCAGTATCCGACCGAGACCCGTTTGGACCTGACCGGGACATTGTTGAGATCCAATTAGGACATCGTCGGGACCCTATTGGAACCCAATCAAAACTCGCTTGGACCTAACGGGCACCGTTGAGAGGACCCTGCTGGACCCTACCGGGACCCTGATCCATGTGGATGTAGTATCTGTTGACCTGGCATTTGGTGGTTACTGAAAAGGAGACCACCTAGACCCTGCCATTCATTTAAATTTAAATGGCTGCTAACCATTAGATTCCCAAGTCTTCTGATTATTTTGAAAAGGTTTGATTTGATAATCTTTGTTGCTGATAAGGATTTGGATCTTGAGATTATTAATGATTATTGTTTCCTATCTAAAAGTGGAGCTAGAAGCAATGACAGATCTGAAAGGAATTTTGTGAACATTCTGAAGAAACTTCAAGAATGAAATTGGATTGCAGAATCTTTTTAGAGGGAAGAAGCATTTTATCATAACAGCGCATTTCTATTGGATTTCACATCCAATTTGTTAGATATTCCCAACTACTTGAGTTGGCTACATAATTCCTTCTTTGTCATTCAGCTCTGTCTAGAGTCTAGAGTCTAGATTCACGATCTCCTTTGGATACTTGGCAATTATGTCTGTTCTCATTGCCTCTACCCTCATCCTTTTGACCTTCTTCTCGTTGTTTTGGATCCTTGCTCAATAATAAAACCACATTCTATGTGATTCCGCCTCTTGCATCCTTGGACGGACAGGTGTATAATATTTTTCAATCTTCTAACTTTTCCGAATTTGTGGATTTTTGTTATTTTTTTAGCTTGTAAGGGGAGACTCTTTGTATACATTTTGTGTACTAAGGTTACGCCCCTCTGTTTTTATCAATGAAATAATTTTTTTATCAAAAAAATAAAAAATAAAACTACATTCTGTCCATTTGTCGGCTTTCATTGTGCATGGCTGAGTAGTTATGGATTACCTTCCTCGTAATTGTTCAATAATGCCAGAGAGGTCCCCTCATTCAGACTTATATAATTCATTTATGAACTAAAGCAAATGTTGAACCGATTATCTATATGAAAACATGAATTTACCTTGTAGTTTGTGTGAAGGGTCGATAAGGCATGATTTGTGATGATTATAGTACAGATGTGCCTTTCATTTGTATAAAGGGTCGTTTATTTGTGATTCTGAAAAGTCATCGATTGATTTTTTTTTTGTCAGCTACACCAGTTGATGCCTTCTGTGGTTACATGCCTTGTTGCAAAAAGGTTGGGAAATAGGTTTGCTGACAACCACTGGGAACTTAGAGACTTCACAGCAAACCTGGTTGCTTCGATATGCAAAAGGTGAGATTTTCCATTTTGTTATACTCGTCTTTCTCTTGACAGGCCTCCCCTTTTTGTATCCCTTCTAAGATCTTTCTTTTTCTTTTCTATATGTCCGGTATTTAGTAGGAACAACCAACACACATAGAGTAGACAATCTTTTTTCTCCCCTTCTATTAAAACTAATAAAAGAAACTTTTAAATGACAACATAAATACTAGAATGTCTCTTAGTTTAGAAATTACTGATGACTGCTTCGCAATTTGGAATAGAGTAAATTTTTAATAATAGAGTAATAAGTAAAATGTTCTATGTAAGGCATAAAAGTAGTTCCTTTTAGGAACTTGTAATCTTTGATAAGAATATACTGAGTTGCATAAAAAAAAATTGTTTTTGCGTCAATTCAAAGACCTAAAAAGGTTTTATAAGATTAAGAAGTGTCCTTTGAGTGCCACGTGGCCATGTCATAATAGATCCGAACACTTTCTCTGGATACCTGTCCCATGATGATATTGTAGCAATGAACATTTGATCAAAATACAACTATGTCATGCATAGTGTCATGTTAATGTGGATTTCCATTTTTGATAGAGTTGGTTGATGTGACTGGCCATTTGGCAGTGTTGAGTTCCAGGTTTGTTTAACCATTGGGCTGACAATCTTAATCAGCCCCAGAGCAGATATAGATCTTATAGGAACCTGTTGCAAATTTATTAACCATTGTGACACGATGAACAAAATCTGTTTAAATGGTGGATAAATTCAAATTTTGCCAGCTTCTAAATAGTGTTTTTCAAAGTAACTTGGTTATCACTTAACTTTATGAATGAAGATTTCATTTTCCTGTTATTACATAGGCCCATTTACATCTAATCTTTTCAAATTCTGTTGCAGGTTTGAGCATGTTTATAACAATCTCCAGACACGTTTGACAAAAACTTTGCTCAATGCATTTTTGGATCCAAAACGGGCATTGTCTCAACAGTATGGTGCAATTCAAGGGTTAGCGGCCTTGGGACCCAATGTGGTATTCTCATTTCCCATGCTTCATGGAACTGAGGGGGAAAAGAAAACTTTTTGTACTGTTACATTCATGTCTGAAAGTAATCACTATATCCAGAGACTGTTGCGCATCCTATAGGTGTTAAAGCCCACTCTAAGCAATTAAGTTTTGGCTTAAGAGAAGTGGAGGAAGTGCAAAGAGTAAATAGAGATGTAGATGAGAGAATAGAATAGAATAAAAGAAAAGTATAACTTTTGTCTTTTGTTTGAATAAGATATATCTCAAAAAGATGATTTAGTTTGCATGATGTTTCATTGCCGTTATTGCTCTTGTTTAGTTTCTCTCTGAATCTCTGCGGATCAGCAAAAGATTTCTTTCATGATTTTGCCTTTAATTTCCATCACTCCCTCCATAGGTCTCTACTCCACAGTGTCTTAAACTGTATTTAGTGTTTCATCAACTTTCTGAAATTAGAAGTAGTGATAAGGAAAGTCGCTACACTACTTAATTCCATTTGCTATGAAGCGTTGCAATCTATGTAAACTTTCTTGAAGAAAAATAAAAATGAAGACCTTAGGCAGTATCTGAACTGCCTCATTTAAGAGTTATTTTAAACCTTCTTTCTCCAATCCATGGTATGTTTGAGTTTCCACATCCTACTTCTACTTCTCTACAGGTATTTTGAGCTGTTTTTTATGCTTCTGTACTTTCCAAGTAGGTTCGCATGCTAATACTGCCAAATCTTGAGCCATATATGCGACTTCTTGAACCAGAGATGCTTCTTGAGAAGCAAAAGAATGAGATGAAGAGGCATGAGGCTTGGCGTGTTTATGGAGCCTTGCTGGTGAGCTGCTTCTCTAACCCAATGCTTGTATGATTATACTATTTTAGAAGTTTTAGGAATGGATTCACATTTAAGACCTTGCTTTTTCCAGCATGCAACAGGTCAATGTATATATGATCGGCTCAAGATATTCTCACCTCTGCCATCCCTGTCAGCACGTGCAGTATGGAGGACCAATGCAAGGGTTATTACCACCCCACCAAGTAAGAAATATGCTTCTTCTTCTTTCTTTTTTTGGCTTGAAATAATTCCCTTCAAACATGCGCTAATTATGAGTGTTTACATAGTTAAATGTATATGTAAGGTTTCAATGGACTGAAATTGGAGGAAGATAGTGTGAATGGTGTTTAAGATTTCTTTGGTAGGAATATTGTGCGAATGATGTTTAATATTTCTTTGGAATACTAGGATTGGGTGCATATGTATGGTCACAGGATTATTTGATCAATGTTCATATTACTTGAGGCCAGACTCTAACTGCTTTTTAATCCTCATTAAATCAAAAAGATAAACGCAAGGGGAGCATGGAACACTTGGAAGAGCAGCCACCGCACAAGAAAATAGCCAGTGATGGTCCAATTCTTGCTGCATCAACCAATTCCTCGCCATCTCACATGGAAGAGGAAGCTGTGGTTCCACCAGCTCCCTTGATTGATTCTAATGCAGGCCCATCATCATCCTCCTCCTCTAGACAACCGACTAATGACATAAATTTGGATGGCAGAGGTAGGAGAGACAAGGGTGGTAGTCAAGCTCTGAATAGGTCAGCTGTCCTCTCTCGGATATGGAAAAATGACTTGGATTCTGGGCGTCTCCTGGTATTGCTGTTTGAGCTGTTTGGTGAAGGCATTTTATCCTTCATTCCAGCTCCCGAGATGTCTATGTTCTTATGACCATTTGTACAAAGATCTGCACTTCCATAGTTACTCATATGTGTACAAATTACACTTGCATATATAATTTTAAAGTTCTCAAGACCAAATCTTTTGGTAAATTTCTATGAAGCTTTTACGAAACATTCAATAGTAGTGCTGATCATGTATTGATTGTCTGGAATTTGGATGTGTTGGGCCTGTTTTATTGCACCAAGATTATCAATTAGTTGGAGCTAGTATGACCTCTTGAACTCTGGATCCATATTCCTAACAAAAGAAGAGGGTGGACTATCCAAGACTTGTTGGAGCAGGTAGGCCTGATTTCTTATATTTACTGTTCGAATTGCTAGTAATTCAGATATCAAAATTTATAAGCATTTCTGTCTTTAGAACTCTACCATCTTAGCGGACAAAACAAAGTTCTGGTTTATTTCCATAAATACTACAATCTAATTTTAGGAAACAGGGGAACCAAAACCAAAGCAAAATTACTTCACTATGGTGTAAAACATGGAGGATGCAATAGTTTCTAGGGAACTTGAATTTTGGACTCACGTTCAACAGCTTTCTTGAGGAAGCTATCCTCTTCGAGGGCCATCTGAACCGGCAAGAAGCCCATGTCATTAGCCATGGCTAGCATCATCTTCTTGGTTTCCTCCTTGAACTCCTCCAGATCAACTGCCCCATTGGAGTCATGATCGAACTGCATGAACAGGGAATCATAGAGACGAGCAAGCTCATCTGGGTCAGGCTTCACGTCTATCCCAAAGTGGGTCTCAAAGACCCTCAGACTCTGCAGCTCCTTCAACATCTCTGCATAGCAGAGAAGACCATCGTGATCCGTGTCAAGGCGAGCAAAACGGTCACGTATTGAGACATTGAATGCTTCTTCATCCTCCAAGAAGTTGAAGATGGTGGCAGCATCCAATACTTCTACACTCATTTTGATCTTAAGCTTGAAGATGGAGACTAGGACTTTGATTTTGAAGAAGGTGGTGTTCTCATATATATATATATATGCACACATGTATGCTGTTTTCAACACTCCCCCCTTTTAGCCAGTAGTTTCTCTTTGCCATAGTTTTTGAATTCCCGCGTTGTGCTTGGTATAACTTTGGTCAAATGTCCTATTTTTTCAAGTGAAAGTTTAAACTACCTTCGCCCTTTTTTATTTTTTGTTAAGGTCAACAGATTTTGATAAAAGATCAAGAGCATAAAGCTCTTAATAAATTATAGCAAAAAACTATGAAATTACAAAATGATAGATACAATCAAAAACTTCTTACAAGTAAGTACGATCTATGACTTCAGCTTTCAGTAACTCATATACAATTACAGTTATAAAACATATCTACTTCAGGCAAACTAGATCTAAGACATTGCCCATGGGTAACCAAAATTCTCAAACTTTATTTTTCGGCTATGAGAAATAATCCCTCACACCAATCTACTCCTCCTCATCCTCAAAAGCCAAGAAAACAACTCACGTCCTCGATCCAAAGAACAAAATAACAAAAAATCAAAATTAAAAACTAAAAAAAACAAAATCTCGAATAGAAGCAGAAGCAGAGGAGCAAAGTATCGTAGACATCCCCAAGTAGACATGCCTTGGCTGGTGAAGACAAGTAGATTTGAGTTTGAAAAACTAGATCTAAATCTTCAAACTAAATCTAAAACAAAACCACTAGATACGGAGTTCGAAAGAGACTTTAGAGAGGACATAGAGCATTGCTACTAAGAGAAAGATGGACAGAGAAGGGAAGGAGCCATTCTTCGCTCTATGTTTTCATGTAGTTGGTTTTTCTAAAAATATCTCTCTTCACTTCGCATGGTTTTTAAACTCTCATTTAATAATTGAGTCTAACACGTGAAATATTTAATTTTAAATAGAAAGTTAATTATAGACAAAATGCTCAAACTCAAGACTATTATTTTAATATCATGTTAAATCATTAGTTGTTCTAAAACAGTAAAATTAATTATTTAACTTAAGTCCTCTCGATGTGAGTCTGGTGGAATTGTGAAATCAATGGGCTTAAGAATGTTTAGAAAGTCGAACAAATTAAGACGGTGACTATGGAAGGTCACCGACCAAATAAAAAAAAGGGACCTTGTGGAAGGTCAAAAAGCAGCAGAGAAAAGAGAAGGTTGTTTTGGCCATGCTAGGATTCTCGTGGTAGCTAGGAAAAGAGAAATCTTGACTTCAAAACCAGGGAGACCCGCAGATTAATTTTATTGCCACTTTCGCCCCCAAACGTAACAATTAATCTTGCCATTTGATATACAGAGTGACCCGTAATTGAAGCTTTCTATCTCCAAAGCTCAAACATTTTGATATTGATTTTGATTTTTTTTTTTTTTTTTTTTTTGGGTGTTTGGTATGATGAAAATAATAGTCAAGAAAAACTATTTTTTGTTTGACTGAAAAAACCTTTTTAATTTCTGAAAAATTGTTTACGGTTTTAAAATAATTTTCATTTTTGAAAAGCATAAACAATTTTTCGAATTTGAGCATCTTATTCTTAAATCGACAGACTCAGCCAGGACGTTGGCAGGGTCCTGCCAGAACCTCCTAATGTGGTTGGACTAAACTCTTTTAGATATAAGATTGAGTTGCAGGATTAAACTCGAGAAATGATTGGTGTCAACAATTTATTCATATTTCTGTTACAAATTTAATAGATCAACCGTTAGATTTAGGGTAAATATATTATAAGTCTTTGAGTCAACCCCCAAAACTAAAAACTCCCTAAGTTTTTTTTCCCCCACTTTTTACTCCCTGTGTTAATCAAAATGCAACAAAATCTCAACCGTCAAAATTGTGTAACCGCAGTTAGTACAAATCAAAACGCACTGTTTTGCCACGTTAGCATAATAATATTTATTAATTTAATTTACAAGTTAAATATTTAAAAAAATTTATTAATTTAATTTAATTTACAAAAAGAAAACTTTTTGTACTGTTACATTCATGTTTGAAAGTAATCTCTATATCCAGAGACTGTTGCGCATCCTATAGGTGTTAAAGCCCACTCTAAGAGATTAAGTTTTGGCTTAAGAGAAGTGGAGGTGCAAAGAGTAAATAGAGATGTAGATGAGAGAATAGAATAGAACAAAAGAAAAGTATAACTTTTGTCTTTTGTTTGAATAAGATATATCTCAAAAAGATGATTTAGTTTGCATGATGTTTCATTGCCGTTATTTCTCTTGTTTAGTTTCTCTCTGAATCTCTGCGGATCAGCAAAACATTTCTTTCATGATTTTACCTTTAATTTCCATCACTCCCTCCATAGGTCTCTTCTCCACAGTGTCTTAAACTGTATTTAGTGTATCATCAACTTTCTGAAATTAGAAGTAGTGATAGGGAAAGTCGCTACACTACTTAATTCCATTTGCTATGAAGCCTTGCAATCTATGTAAACTTTGAAGAAAAATAAAAATGAAGACCTTAGGCAGTATCTGAACGGCCTCATTTAAGAGTTATTTTAAACCTTCTTTCTCCAATCCATGGTATGTTTGAGTTTCCACATCCTACTTCTACTTATCTACAGGGATTTTGAGCTGTTTTTTATGCTTCTATACTTTGCAAGTAGGTTCGCATGCTAATACTGCCAAATCTTGAGCCATATATGCGACTTCTTGAACCAGAGATGCTTCTTGAGAAGCAAAAGAATGAGATGAAGAGGCATGAGGCTTGGCGTGTTTATGGAGCCCTGCTGGTGAGCTGCTTCTCTAACCCAATGCTTGTATGATTATACTATTGTAGAAGTTTTAGGAATGGATTCACATTTAAGACCTTGCTTTTTCCAGCATGCAACAGGTCAATGTATATATAATCGGCTCAAGATATTCTCTCCTCTGCCATCCTTATCAGCACGTGCAGTATGGAGGACCAATGCAAGGGTTATTACCACCCCACCAAGTAAGAAATATGCATCTTCTTCTTTCTTTTTTTGGCTTGAAACAATTCCCATTAAACATGCGCTAATTATGAGTGTTTACATAGTTAAATGTATATGTAAGGTTTCAATGGACTGAAATTGGAGGAAGATAGCGTGAATGATGTTTTAAGATTTCTTTGGTAGGAATATTGTGTGAATGATGTTTAATATTTATTTGGAATACTAGGATTGGGTGCATATGTATGGTCACAGGATTATTTGATCAATGTTCATATTACTTGAGGACAGATTCTAACTGCTTTTTAATCCTCGTCAAATCACAAAGATAAACGCAAGGGGAGCATGGAACACTTGGAAGAGCAGCCGCCGCACAAGAAAATAGCCCCTGATGGTCCAATTCTTGCTGTGTCAACCAATTCCTCGCCATCTCACATGGACGAGGAAGCTCTGGTTCCACCAGTTCCCTTGATTGATTCTAATGCAGGCCCATCATCATCCTCCTCCTCTAGACAACCGACTAATGACATAAATTTGGATGGCAGAGGTAGGAGAGACAAGGGTGGTAGTCAAGCTCTGAATAGGTCAGCTGTCCTCTCTCAGATATGGAAAAATGACTTGGATTCTGGGCGTCTCCTGGTATTGCTGTTTGAGCTGTTTGGTGAAGGCATTTTATCCTTCATTCCAGCTCCCGAGATGTCTATGTTCTTGTGACCATTTGTACAAAGATCTGCA
The DNA here is from genome assembly GCF_965113065.1 of Corylus avellana. NCBI lineage: Eukaryota > Viridiplantae > Streptophyta > Magnoliopsida > Fagales > Betulaceae > Corylus > Corylus avellana. Next base: position 1,524,804 of record NC_142494.1, on the reverse strand, counting down.
CTTCCATAGTTACTCATATGTGTACAAATTACACTTGCATATATAATTTTAAAGTTCTCAAGACCAAATCTTTTGGTAAATTTCTATGAAGCTTTTATGAAACATTCAATAGTACTGCTGATCATGTATTGATTGTCTGGAATTTGGATGTGTTGGGCCTATTTTATTGCACCAAGATTATCAATTAGTTGGAACTAGTATGACCTCTTGAACTCTGGATCCATATTCCTAGCAAAACAAGAGGGTGGACTATCCGAGGCTTGTTGGAGCAGGTAGGCCTGATTTCTTATATTTACTGTTCGAATTTCTAATAATTCAGATATCAAAATTTATAAGCATTTGTGTCTTTAGAACTCTACCATCTTAGTGGACAAAACAAAGTTCTCGTTTATTTCCATCAGTACTACGATCTAATTTTAGGAAACAGGGGAACCAAAACCAAAGCAAAATTACTTCACGATAGTGTAAAACATGGAGGATGCAATAGTTTCTAGGGAACTTGAATTTTGGACTCACGTTCAACAGCTTTCTTGAGGAAGCTATCCTCTTCGAGGGCCATCTGAACCGGCAAGAAGCCCATGTCATTAGCCATGGCGAGCATCATCTTCTTGGTTTCCTCCTTGAACTCCTCCAGATAAACTGCCCCATTGGAGTCATGATCGAACTGCATGAACAGGGAATCATAGAGACGAGCAAGCTCATCTGGGTCAGGCTTCACGTCTATCCCAAAGTGGGTCTCAAAGACCCTCAGACTCTGCAGCTCCTTCAACATCTCTGCATAGCAGAGAAGACCATCGTGATCCGTGTCAAGGCGAGCAAAACGGTCACGTATTGAGACATTGAATGCTTCTTCATCCTCCACGAAGTTGAAGATGGTGGCAGCATCCAATACTTCTACACTCATTTTGATCTTAAGCTTGAAGATGGAGACTAGGACTTTGATTTTGAAGAAGGTGGTGTTCTCATATATATATATATATATATATATATATATATATGCACACATGTATGCTGTTTTCAACACTCCCCCTTTTAGCCAGTAGTTTCTCTTTGCCATAGTTTTTGAATTCCCGCGTTGTGCTTGGTATAACTTTGGTCAAATGTCCTATTGTTTTCAAGTGAAAGTTTAAACTAACTTTTATTTTTTTATTTTTTAAGGTCGACGGATTTTGATAAAAGATCAAGAGAATAAACCTCTGAATAAATCATAGCCAAAAACTATAAAATTACAAAACGATAGATACAATCAAAAAATTCATACAAGTTAGTACAATCTATGACTTCAGCTTTCGGTAACTCATATACAATTACAGTTATGAAATATATCTACTTCGGGCAGACTAAATCGAAGACATGGCCCATGGGTAGCCAAAATTCTCAAACCTTATTTTTTGGCCGTGAAAGATAATCCCTCACACCGATCTACTCCTCTTCAGCCTAAAAAGCCAAGAAAACAACTCACATCCTCGACCCAAAGAACAAAAACAACAAGAAATCAAAATTTAAAACTAAAAAAAAAAATCTCGAATACAAGTAGAAGCGGAGGAGCAAAGTATCGTACACATCTCCGAGAAGACATGCCTTGGCTGGTGTAGACAAGTAGATTTGAGTTTAAAAAATTAGATCTAAATCTTCAAACTAGATCTAAAACAAAAACCGCTAGATACGGAGTCCGAAAGAGACTTTAGTGAAGACACATAGCACTACTACTAAGAGAAAGAGGGACAGAGAAGGGAAGGAGCCATTCTTCCCTCTATGTTTTCTTGTTGGTTTTTCTAAAAATATCTCTCTTTCACTTGGCATCGCTCTTAAACTCTCTTTTAATAATTGAGTTTAACACGTGAAAGATTTAATTTTAAATAGAAAGTTAATTATAGAAACAATGTTCAAAATCAAGACTATTATTTTGATATCATGTTAAATCATTAGTTGTTTCAAAAGAGTAAAATTAATTATTTTACTAATATTCTTAAGTTCTCTCGATGTGAGTCTGGTGGAATTGTGAAATCAATGGGCTTAAGAATGTTTAGAAAGTCGAACAAATTAAGACGGTGACTACGGAAGGTCACCGACCAAAAAAAAAAAAAGGGACCTTGTGGAAGGTCAAAAAGCAGCAGAGAGGAGAAATCTTGACTTCAAAACGAGGGAGACCCACAGATTAATTTTATTGCCACTTTCGCTCCCAAACGTAACAATTAATCTTGCCATTTGATATACACAGAGTGACCCGTAATTGAAGCTTTCTATGATCTCCAAAGCTCAAACATTTTGATTTTTTTTTTTTTTTTTGGTGTTTGGTATGATGAAAAATAATAGTCAAGAAAAAATATTTTTGGTTTGACTCATGAAAAAACCTTTTTAATTTCCGAAAAATTGTTTACGGTTTTAAAATAGTTTTCATTTTTGAAAACTATAAACAATTTTTCGAGTTTGAATATCACATTCTTAAATCGACAAACTCAGCCAGGACGTTGGCGGGATCCCGCCAGGACCTCCTCATTGGGACACTGCCGAGACCCGGTCGGGACATTGTTGGGATTCAACTGAGACCCCGCTAGGACCCGGTCTGGACCCCATAGGGACTTGGTCAAAACACCGCTGAGGCCTTGTGGGGACTTGGTCGGGACCCTACTAGGACTCGGTCAGGACCTCGCCAGTATCCGATCGGGACCCAACTAAGACTCCGCTAGGACCCGATCGGGAGTTGTTGGGATTTGACTGGGGCCCCGCTAGGACTTGATCGAAACTCCACTGGTACCAAGTCAAAACACCGTCGAGGCCTTGCAAGGACTTGGTCAAGACCCTGCTAGGACTCGGTCAGGACCTCACCAATATCCAACCGGGACCCATTAGGAACTGACCGGGACATCGTTGAGATCCAATTAGAACATCGTCGAGACCCAATCAAAACTCGCTTGGACCTGACACGGCACCGTTGAGAGGACCCTACTGGACTCTATTGGGACCCCGATCAAGACATCATCTAAACTTGACCAAAACATCACCAAGACCTACGCACATGCATGCATGTTTGTTTCTTTATCACATTCATGCAAATTGCCATTTTCTTCTAATAGTCATTGATCTTCAAGAATAGAGTTTCCCCTTAGTCCCCACAAGACTGAATGGTTAGAAATGATACGCCATGGTCAACTACAATGCCTTTCTACTATCAATGGTGATTCTTCAATAGCCTTAGGTTAATTTCCTTGTAGTTTGATAAACAATAGGGCATGAGTTTAATTTCCATAATGAACTAGCTTAAGATTTTACGGATGCCTTAATGAGATTAAGTTGGGCTACAAGTCATTTCGGTTTAAGAGAGCGCATACAATTTACTGCTTTGCAAACCGTTTAAGCCCCTCCTATTGAAGTCCCAACAAATAAATGCTATTATAATCTTGTCCAAGAAGTCACATTTGACCGCCCCGTATGAAAATAAAAATTAAAAAAAAAAAAAAAAAAAAAAATCTACAATGCCTTTGTGATCTGCGGCATGCATGATGCATTGATGCTCCTCTCTCTCTCTCTCTCTCTCTCTCTCGGGACTCATGCCTCATTGATGGCCATTACGATTTTGGCGTATAATTTATCCAGGCTTTAAATTTCAGTCATTGGAATTTGGGTCGTCTGGCTTGTATGCGTGGCAACTCTCCAGTGTAAGTGAGATCTGCATTGAAGTACATAAGAGAAGAGATAATGATTGAACAAAATGAAAGGATATTTAAGATATTTTTAGTATATAGAGATCATTTTGGTATGACTTTAATTCAAATGAACGGACAAAAATTAATCCAAATTAGTCTCATAAAATGATGTGTTACATTAACATGTAAGAATTAAGTATATGTTTTAGGAAGACATATCACTTTATTAGATTAGTTTATATGAATTAACTTCAAACCAATTTGTAACTAATTTATGTTTGTACAACGAAAAGCTCCCCTCCAATTAGGGAACCTCGCGTTTTTTATCTCATTTTTAGAGAGGAGGTGCATGTCGTCATGTGTAGAAAAATGCATATGAAGGTGAGGGTGTAATCAAATTACGTTGAAGCCCTCAACCAATCACCCAGCCTTCTTCCTCCTCCTCCACAGCCATAGTCACGACCACCGACCCACTCTAGCCCTCCTTAAACCTTCAAATAAAAGGCGTGGAAGAGAAAGAGGGTCTAGTGATTGGTTGAGGGATCTAATGTGGTTGGACTAAACTTGTTTAGATATAAGATTGAGTCACAGGATTAACCTTGAGAAATGATTGGTGTCAATAATTTGTTCATATTTCTGTTACAAATTTAATAGATCAACCATTAAATTTAAGGTAAATATATTATAAGTCCTTGAGTCAACCCGACAAAACTGAAAAATTCCTGAGTTTTTTTTTTTTTTTTTTACTTTTTACTCACTGGATTAATCGAAATGCAATAAAATCTCTACCGTCAAAATTGTGTAACCGCTGTTAGTCCCAATCAAAACATACCATTTTGTCACGTCAGCATAATAATATTTTACTAATTTAATTTACAAATTAAATATTAAAAAAAAAAATTGAAGAGATGGCCAACGGTGGGGCTACCACCCCAAACCACGTAGGGGTGGCTCGTATGGGATGGCCGCGATCCACCCCTAAGGTTTAGGAATGGCCTGCGAGCCACCCCTAGGTGGTTAGGGGTAGCCGCGTTTAGGGGTGGCTTGCGGGCCAAGCTACTCCTAACCACTCAAGGGATGGCCGCGAGCCACCCCATGGGTTGTTTGGGGTGGCTCGCTGGCCATCCCATAGGGGTTGGGGGTGGCAACCACACCGTTGCGCCAAACCTGGCCACCCTTTTAATTTTTTTTTAATATTTAAATTTTAAATTAAATTAATAAAATATTATTATGATGTGTTAAAACAGTGTGTTTTGATTTGAACTAACGTCAATTACACAATTTTAACGGTAGAAATTTTATTGGCATTTCAATTGACACATGGCATAAAAAGTCGAAAAAAACAAAAAAAAAAAAACTTAAGAATTTTTTAGTTTTGACAAGTTGACTTAAGAACTTATAATATATTTACCCTTAAATTTATTAACGCATGGCATCCTCCCATTTTTACTGTTTCTGTTCATTTATTTATGTTAATGAATAACTTTAACCATAATTTTGAATTAAAGCTCACTTAGGTAAATGAATTAGAAGATTGAGAATTGAATTGGCAGGGTTAACTAGAAAGTGGACCTGACGAGCCATTTATGATACAACAACTTTCTAAATTTTTCTCATTGACATTAACATTGCTATAACAAGCTATGTCCGTCTAGCCCCCAAACGTGCGCCCAAAATAAGTGATGTCTGCCCAATTTGACTTCGGCGCTTCAATGAGGCTGTTGGCAAGTTGGCAAGTTGGCGAGCATTCAAAATAGATTTTCAAATTTATTGGCTAAAATAGTTAAAAAATCTTTATTTTTTATTTTTTATTTTTTTAAAGCTTCTCATTATGGCCTCAGCATTTTAACTATCTATTTTAACTATTTAATTTAAATATTAATTTTTAAAGATTTTTTTATTTTTATTTTTTTCCAATATTCATTGAATATTTGTGTTATCATAACCGTTAATTTTTAAAAAAATTTATCTCTTCCTAAGGGTTACATTTTTCAAAAAATATGCCATTTTCCCGACGGTCATATGCTTTCAATATAAATAACATCATTTCCCCCTGGTTTTCATTGAAATAGAGTATGCGTGAGAAAAGAAATATAAAAAAGGGAGAAGACAAGTTTTATTTATTTATTTTATTGGTTTGGTGAGTGAACAATTGCTAATGACTCACCAAACCAAAATCATCAATTTTGTGAGTCTGCTCGAGAAATATTTTTTGTATTTTTCAGCATTTTTTCCCACCAAAAAGTTATTTTGGTGAGGCTATTGTGAATGCATCATTAGCCATTCGAGGCAAGCACACAACTTGCGCTTCTATAGCCTCTCAATTCCCATCCATTAATTTTTACGACTTCTGTCATTTAAAGCAGTTTTGCTATTTGAATTGCTAGCCATTTATGTAGTAGATATGGAAAAGTCCTTATGGAACGAACTCACCTACTCCTAACAATTCATGCAACAAATTATAGTAATAAATTGTCGCGAGAATTATAGTAAAAAATGTAGCTAGTTTGATTGCTACCTTATTTTCCCATTACTACAAGGAGAAAATTAAAGAAAAGAGAAATAGACGTGGATTTGATGAAGAGGATATTTGAGCATAGATAAGATAAGATTGAAAAATAAGTAAAAGAAACACTGATTTTATCATCACACTTGTGTTTGCTGACAAATATGAGTTCCAAGGCTTTTCTTTTCCTAGGTCTTTTGCTGGCTATTGTTCTTCTCATCTCTTCGGAGGTGGCAGCGAGGGAATTGGTTGAAACTTCCCCTGACCATAAAAACGGTGAGTTGGGATTTATATTTTGCTACCTTAGAGTCCGTTTGAGTTTACGATTTTTAAAAACGTAATTAAGCGTTCAGTAAAATCGCAGTTTAGTCTTTAAAATTGTGCGTTTTGTTTGCTTTTCCTACTTTTTTAAGTAGCTATTTTTCAAAAACATGCTTCCAAACGATAAATTTTCTACGATTTGATTTAAAATCACACTTAGTAGCCTTTGTTCAGTACTACAAATGTCCAGAGTTTTTGTTTTACATGAATGTAATTACACATGTTATTGAAACATGTTTACTAACATGATTCATCGCACGTGCAGCGGAGGCCACCAATGGAGTAGATGATGCCAAATACGGCGGATATGGAGGAAACCACGGTGGCGGATATGGGGGGAATCGGCCTGGTCATGGAGGCTACAATGGCGGCCATGCATGGTGGATATGGCGGCGGCCGTGGGCGCTGCTACTATGGATGTTGTAGGGTGGGTTACCATGGAAAGGGCTGTAGTAGATGCTGCTCTTATGCTGGTGAAGCTGCTGATGCTAAAACCGATGCCAAGCCTCAAAACTAAATTAAGCAACATAATTATCTAAATTAATTATGGTGCTCATTTCCGTTTGTAATATTTTAAATGAAGCTAAATGAGATGTAGAAATAAAATCACGAGTGGATGTCTATGGCATCCGATCCCTCATGATTCATGGTAATGCACATGTTTTGTCTCATTGAATAATTTTTAAGGTTTGTATCAATTCAGAATGTTGCATGTCACATAACAGATCTTCATTATTATTGTTTAGATCTTTCATTGCTTTTAAACAATGATGGAGTGACGGAGCGAAGATTTTAGTTGACGGGGTAAGATTGAAAGATAAAATTGAACAAAAATCTATTAAAGAATATTAAATTAAGAATATAGCTAACAAAATAAATAAACAAGTCAACAAAATTTGTTTAATCCATCAACAAAATTTGTTTAATCCATATACCACCTTTAAAATGAAATCCAATTGAAATTTGGTATAAAATAATAATAATAATAATAATAATAATAATAATAAAATTTTTTTAAAAAAAACTAGTAAAATGCAAAATGTGTATTGGCAGTTGCCGGCTACTGGTTGGGCAAAAGCTAATTGGGATGCATCAGTATCCAAGGATAAAGGGTGGATTGGCCTAGGGGTTTTGGTGAGATACTGTTAACAGAATAAATTCTATGATATCTATGATATCCATATCAATAGTTAAGGATAAAGCCACGGTTGAAACAGATATTCAAAAGTGTTATACTGGAGTTCAAACTCATAGAAATAAGGTTGTTATTGAAGATGAGAGCAATTGAAGATAGTGTTATATCAAATCTTGTCAACACTTTTGAACTTGTAAATATGATCTTTACATTTGTATAGTTATCTTTAATTAATATACTGCAATTGTAAATCTATAAATATATTTTGAATAGAACTTTACTGGTATCGATTGAACCAGTCTTATTTCATATTCTTATCTTAGTATCAAAGCCATATTGGCTAACCCCTTTCTATCCATCTTTTCTTTGTTTCTGTGAAACATTTTTCAATGGCTTTCGCAAGCTCTACTGTTTTCTCCTTACCTAGCCTCAATCCTTCAGGACTTGTCAAACTCGATGGTCCTAACTACTTAAGTTGGTCCACACAGTTTCTTCCTACACTACGTGCTCATGACCTTGTCAGCATCGTGGATGGCACATAAGTTTGTCCCCCTGAATATTCTGTTGATGCAGAGGGCAAACCAACATCTGTCCGCAACCCCAGAATTTCTGGAATGGCAGAAAAAGGACCAGTTCATACTGGCCTGGATCAATTCCACTCTCACTGAGAGGATCCTATCTACCGTATATGGCATGAATACGCCTAAACAAGTTTGGTCTTATCTTTCTAAAAGATTTGTTCCCAACTCACGCACCAGTATTTCTCATCTGAAACATGAACTCCAAGCACTCCATCAAGGTTCCCAAAGCTGTTCAGACTTTCTTCTTATGGCCAAGAGCTTGGTAGATCAACTTGCTGCAGTTGGCAAGCATGTGGATGATGAGGATCTGATTTCCTATGTGGTTGGAGGTCTTACCTCATCCTACCATCCTTTCATCACCACTCTGAGCTTCATTACAAGGAACACACCTATTTCTTTTGATGACTTCCAAACAGAGTTGCTAAATTATTAGCAATTGCTTGACACTTCTCAGAAGGCTATTCAACCAGAAAGAGGTCAGCTTGCCTTCTTTACACACAAGAGCAAACCTCAATACCCGCAGCAATATTCCAACAAGAAGTCAAAGTTCCAATCTTACAACAAGCAGCCAAATCGATCATTTCAGCAATCATCCCAACGTCTGCAGCAATCCTCAGGCGCTCCACAGCAGCAGCAATCTCAATCCACTGGTACTCATCCATTTATGCCTCCTAACAGAGTTCCCTACTAGATTTGTGGAAAGCCAAGCCATAATGCCCTAGATTGCTACCATAGGATGGATTACTCATATTAGGGTTGTCATCCTCCTTCTCAATTGGCAGCACTGGCCACACACACTCATGATGATGTTGATCCCGAGCAACCATGGTACCTTGACAGTGGTGCTAATCACTATATAACTTCAAACCTTGAGAACTTAAGCCTGTAGCAACCTTACGAAGGAGATGAGAACGTGACCGTGGGGAATGGAGGAGGCCTGCAAATAGCAAACACTGGTTCTTCTTTAGTCTCCACTTCCAAATCTAAATTTTGTTTACACAATATTCTCCATTGTCCACATGCTTCATCTAATTTACTGTCTATACAAAAATTTTGTATAGACAATCATTGCTTCTTTATACTCATTGCTACTTGTTTTATCATTAAGGACATGCTGACCAAGGACATCCTCCTGCAAGGGCCGAGTGAAGCAGGTCTCTATCCTATCTACTTGAAGCAGCTACAGTCCAATAAAGTCAAGTCCAAAGCTGCCTTCCTTTCGTCAAATCAATTTTTATCGCATTTTTCTGCATTCCTAGGAGTCACAGCACCTCTTGATGTTTGGCACTCTCAACTTAGACACCGAGTTGAATCTGTTATTCATCAACTCTTACAGAAATCCTTATAACCTTATTCTGGTTCTGTAAAACTCACTAAGTTATGTGATTCAAGTCAAGTGTCTAAAAGTAGAAAATTATCATTTCCTACTTCTACTCGGATCTTCACACATCCACTTGAGTTAATTCATTCAGATGTGTGGACATCTCCTATTGTATCAATTGGTGGCTGTAAAAATTATGTTGTTTTTATTAATGACTATTCTCGCTTCTCGTGGTTGTTTTCTTCACATAAAAAATCTGAAGTTCTTTCATGTTTTATTAAATTTAAAAACCTAGTTGAGAACTTTTTCTCTTGCCGAATCAAACAACTCCAAACTGATAATGGTGGAGAATATGTCTCGGCCATGTTTAAAAATTTTACAAACATGAATGGAATTTTACATAGATTGACATGTCCATACACATCTTAACAAAATGGAATCTCAGAAAGAAAACACCGCCACATCACTGAGACGGGTCTGTCCCTCTTAGCACAATCCAATATGCCTTCTTCTCATTGGGTAGATGCATTTTTAACGGCCACTTATTTAATCAATCGTATGCCCACTCCTATTTTGGATAATGTTTCCTCTTATTTCAAACTCTTCCAAAAACATCCTGACTACTCAGTATTGAAAATTTTTGGGTGTATTTGCTATCCCTTGCTCCGGCCATACACATCTCATAAATTAGATTTTAGGAGTAAAAAGTGCATCTTTATTGGTTATAGTAGTAGTCAGAAAGGGTACAGGTGTCTTGATCCCAAAGATAATCGTGTCTACATTTCACGTCATGTTATCTTTGATGAATTCCAATTTCCAGTAAAAGACACATCTGCTTCACCCCAACTTGCAACGGAGACTCCTATTGGTATAACAATTCCTTCTCCTCCAGGTATCTTATCTTCCTCTCATTTAAATACAACTTTATCTCTTGCTCATACAAATTCTGATATTGTTGTTGAGAATAGTACGTCTAGTACTTCACCTTCCGAGTTTGTTATTGACAGCAATTTGAATTCTCCCATATCTCTTACTCATATCAATTCTGATTTGGTTGTTGAGAATAATATATCTCCTCCTACCACATTTGACTTAATCCTATCAATAACTCAACCAATTTCTCCACACTTATCCTCTAGCCCAATAGCTCAGCCACAACCTTCTAGGATGGTTACTCGATCTCAAACAAACTCCTTAACCCCGAAAAATTATCCCAACTTTCAATTATACTCTTCTACTAAATATCATCTTCAAGCACTTACCTCTATAACTCTTCCACTTGAACCCAAAACCTATACACAAGCAGTCAAGAACCAATGTTGGCTTGCTGCTATGAGTGCGGAATATGATGCATTACTCTCCAATAAAACATGGACATTATGTCCTAGGCCTTCACTTAAGAAAATAGTTCGCAACAAATGGGTATTTAAACTCAAGCAAAAATCAAATGGCAGCATTGATAGGTATAAAGCCAGACTTGTGGCTAAAGGATTTGATCAAGAAGAGGGTACGGACTTTAATGAAACATTCAATCCTGTCATTAAACCAACTACAATTCGGTTGGTTTTAGCATTGGCGGTTCACTTTGGCTGGTTTATTCAACAATTAGACATTCCTAATGCCTTTTTGCATGGCTTTCTTGAGGAAGAGCTATTTATGGAGCAACCTAAAGGATTTAAAGATGCTATCTTTCTTGATCACATGTACCACCTTCATAAGTCACTTTATGGCTTGAAGCAAGCTCCAAGAGCTTGGTTTATGCGTCTTTCTTAAGCCCTCTTGGACCTTGGTTTTTCAGGCTCAACAGTTGATACCTCCCTATTTCATTATCACCATAAATCGGTTCAGGTTTTTGTGCTCATTTATGTGGATGATATGCTAGTCACAAGCAATTCCTCTTCTACTATTGTGACTCTCATCTCTCGGTTGAAGTGTGAATTTGTTGTTAAGGACTTAGGTCCTTTAACATACTTTCTTGGCATTCACGTTACAAGAGGTCCACATGACTTGTTTTTATCTCAAACAAAGTATATTACCGATTTGTTACACAGGACCAAAATGGAGGGTGCAAAACCAGCTTCTATACCATGTGCATCAGGAGGCAAACTCTCACGATTTGATGGAGATCCCTTGGCTGATCCTACAGATTATAGACATATGGTGGGTGCTTTACAATATTGTACGCATACAAGGCCTGACATTGCCTATAGTGTCAATCAATTATGTCAGTTTCTTCATGCACCAACTACACTTCATCTCACTGCCGCCAAGCCTGTATTACGCTATCTCAAAGGTACAACTACTTATGGATTGCATTATACAAAAGGTTCTTTGCAACTTAATGGATATTGTGACTCGGATTGGATTGGAAGTCCTGATGATCGAAAATCTACTACGGGTTATGGAGTATATCTTGGTCCATGTCTTATTTCTTGGGCTGCTAAGAAACAAGCTGTGGTTGCAAAATCCAGTACTGAAGCTGAGTATAGGTCTATGGCTCTTGCAGTTGCTGAAATGTATTGGCTTCGCATGTTTTTTAAAGAGTTAACCATTCCACTTGTTAATTGACCATGCTTATGGGTTGATAATCTTGGAGCTCTATCTTTATCTTCTAATCCAGTGTTTCATGCCCATACGAAACCCATTGAAGTCGACTATCACTTTATTAGAGAGAAGATTTTTAACAAAGATATCATTGCTCGACATATTTCGACTCATGATCAACTGTCCGATATTTTCACCAAAGGCATGTCTAAAGATCGCTTTATCCTCTTACGTGACAAGTTGAAGGTCTTTTCTCTCCCTATCAACTTGAAGGGGGATGTTAACAGAATAAATTCTATGATATCTATGATATCCATATCAACAGCTAAGGATAAAGCCACGGTTGAAACAGATATTCAAAAGTGTTATACTGGAATTCAAACTCATAGAGATAAGGTTGTTATTGAAGATGAGGGCAGTTGAAGATAGTGTTATATCAGATCTTATCAACACATTTGAACTTGTAAATCTGATCTTTACATTTGTATAGTTATCTTTAATTAATATACTGCAATTGTAAATCTATAAATATATTTTGAATAGAACTTTACTGGTATCGATTGAACCAGTCTCATTTCATATTCTTATCTGAGACGACATGGGGAGGGTCATAGTTGCACGAAGCAAAACTGTGAGGGGTTTTCTTGATTCTACGATGGCTGAAGCACGTGCCGCACTGTTGGCAATTCAACTTTGTAAGGACTTGGGAGATCATGTCTACTTCAAAGGGGATGCCCAGTTAGTGGTTAAAGCTGTCCAATCACAAGAACCGATGGGAGCTGTTTGAGCGTAATAATTGCAGGTATCAAGCATGAATTACAGTCTTTCCAACACTGAGAGATGCTTTTGTTCGGAGGGAGGGTAATGAGGCAGCGCATATTTTATCTAGACTAGCACTACGAGTTTTTATGGATCAAAGTTGGTTCAATGAGCCTTCGGAATGTATCTTCGATGTAATAACGATATGGAGTATTCTGCTTCGTCTGTTTTGAGTTAAATCAATGAGAATAGCTTTCCTATCAAAAATTAAAAAAAAAAACAAAAACTCATATACAATTATAGTTATGAAACATATCTACTTCATGTAGACTAAATCTAAGACATGACCTATGAGTAGCTAAAATGCTCAAACTTTACTTTTTGGCTGCGAGAGATAATCCCTTACACCGATCTACTCATCCTCAGCCTAAAAGGCTAAGAAAACAACTCACGTCCTCGACCCAAAGAACAAAAAAAAACTAAAAATCAAAACTAAAAAAAAAAAAAAAAATCTCCAATACTAGTAGAAGCAGAGGAGCACGGCATCATAGACATTCTTGAGAAGACATGCCTTGGTTGGTGAAGACGAGTAGATTAATTTGAGTTTAAAAAACTAGATCTAAAACAAAACCACTATAGACGGAGTCTGAAAGAGACTTTAGAGACGACACCGAGCAATGTTACTAGGAGAAAGAGGGATAGGGAAGGGAAGGAGCCATTCTTCCCTCTATGTTTTCTCGTAGTTGGTTTTTCTAAAAATATCTCTCTTCAATTGGCATCGTTTTTAAACTTCATTTTAATAATTGAGTCTAACAAGTGAAATAGTTAATTTTAAATAGGAAGTTAATTATAGAAACAATGTTCAAACTCAAGACTATATATATATAGTCTATTATATAGATTGGAAAAGAGGGAGCACATCTCTTGAATCAAGGCTCAAATCATGTATAGTCAGCCTTTTTGACTTTTAAGATTTATTACACAATAAATCTAGATTCTCTAGATTTGTTCATTTAACATTCCTCCTCAAGCTAAAACGGCTTGAAGTATGCAATGCATTTTAGCTTGAAGTTCACAATATAAATATAAACTTTTATAAATAAAAACATGAACAAGAAAATGCGTTAAAAGCTTCAATTCCGAAATTCGCCGAAAACAGCAACGAACGGTTGAATCTTGCCATAAACCACTGTGGGCGGTCAGATGTCGCCACAACACAACAAGGGGAGATCGGATCTCGCCGCAAATACCAAGGAGCAGTCGGATCTCGCTGCAAATTACCAAGGGATGGTCGGATCTCACCGCAAATACCAAGGGGCAGTTGAATCTCGCCACAAAACCACTAATGGACGGTCAGATTTCACAGCAAATTGCATTTTACTGCAAATTCACTGTCAGATTTGAAAGTAGCCAAATATATAGCCAAATACCAAGGGGCAGTTGAATCTCGCCACAAAACCACTAATGGATGGTCAGATTTCACAGCAAATTGCATTTTATTGCAAATTCACTATTAGATTTGAAAGTAGCCAAATATATAGCCAAATACCAAGGGACAGTTGAATCTCGCCACAAAACCACTAATGGTCGGTCAGATTTCACAGCAAATTGCATTTTACTGCAAATTCACTGTCAGATTTGAAAGTAGCCAAATATATGGCCTTTAGATTTTATTGTTAAACTGAAGGAAGAGACCGCAACAAAGCACTGCCCATGTGAGCATAACCCACATGGGCTGCGCAGCAATCAAAGAAAAAACCAATATCGTAAGGTGTTAACCAAATCACTCTGATACCATGTAAGATTTTAGAAGAAAAACGAATTCTTTTATTTCACTATATCCAAACTCAAGATTATTATTTTGATATCACGTTAAATTATTAGTTGTCACAAAAGAGTAAAATTAATTATTTAACTAATATTCTTTAACTTCTCTCTATGTTAGTCTGGTGGAATTGTGAAATCAATGGGCTTAAGAATGTTTAGAAAGTCGAACAAATTAAGACGGTGACTATGGAACGTACGCGTCACCGACCAAAAAAAAAGGGACTTCGTGGAAGGTCAAAAAGCAGCAGAGAAAAGAAGGTTGTTTTGGCCAAACTGAGAAGACCCTCCTCCATACTAGGATTCTCGTGGTAGGAAAAGAGAAATCTTGACTTCAAAACCAGGGAGACCCACAGATTAATTTTATTGCCACTTTCGCTTCCAAACGTAACATTTAATCTTGCCATTTGATATACACAGAGTGACCCGTAATTGAAGCTTTCTATCTCCAAAGCTCAAACATTTCGATTTTGATTTTGATTTTTTGATTTTTTTTTTTTTTTTTTTTTTTTGGCGTTTGGTATGTCAAGAAAAAATATTTTTGGTTTGACTGAAAAAACCTTTTTAATTTTTAAAAAATTGTTTACGGTTTTAAAATAGTTTTCATTTTTGAAAACCATAAACAATTGTTCGAGTTTGCGCATCTCATTCTTAAATCGACAAACTCAATCAGCCAGAATGTTGGTGGGATCCTGCCAGGATCTCCTGACTGGGACACTACCAAAACCTGGTCGGGACATCGCTGGAATTCAACTGAGACCCCGCTAGGACCCGGTCAAAACACCAACGAGGCCTTGCGGGGACTTGGTCAGGACCCTGCTAGTATCCGATCGGGACCCAACCGAGACCCCACTAGGACACGATCGGGAGCTGCGAGGACTTGGTTGGGACCCTGCCAGGACTCGGTCAAATCCTTGCTAGTATCCAATGGGAACCCGTTTGGACCTGACCAGAACATCGTTGAGATCCAATTAGGACATTTTCGGGACCCCATTGGGACCCAATCAAAACTCGCTTGGACCTGACAGAGCACCGTTGAGAGGACCCTGCCAAACCCTACTAGGACCCGATCAAGACATCATCTGAACTTGACCGGAACATCGCCAAGACCCACGTTCATGCATGCATGCATGTTTGTTTCTTTATAACGTGCATGCAAATTGCCATTTTCTTCTAATAGTCATTGATCTTTGAGAATAGAGTTTTCCCCTTCGTCCCCACATGACTGAATGGTCAGAAATGAGACACCATGGTCAACTACAATGCCTTTCTACCATCAATGGTGATTCTTCAATAGCCTTAACTAGGTTAATTTCCTTGTAGTTTGATAAACACTAGGTCATGGGTTCAATTTTCATAAAGAAAATTCTCAAGTCTAATCAGTGTAAATTAGCTTAAGATTTTGTTGATGTCCTAATGAGATTAAGTTGGACTATAAGTCATTTCGGTTTAAGAGAGCCCATGCAATCCTCTGCTTTGCAAACCGTTTAACCTCCTCTTGTTGAAGTCCTAGCGAGTAAATCAAGTAGTAGAGAAGTTACATCTGATTGCCCCGTTTAAAACAAAAAAAAAAAAAAAACTCCAATGCCTTTGTGATCTTCGTCATGCATGATGCATTGACGCTCCTCTCTCTCTCTCTCGGGACTCATGCCTCATTGATGGCCATTACGATTTTGGCGTATAATTTATCCAGGCTTTAAATTTCAGTCATTGGAATTTGGGTCGTCTGGCTTGTATGCATAGCAACTCTCCAGTGTAAGTGAGATCTGCATTGAAGTGCATAAGACGAGATAATGATTGAACAAAATGGAAGGATATTTAAGATATTTTTAGTATATAGAGATCCTTTTGGTATGACTTTAATTCAAATCGACAGACAAAAATTAATGCAAACTAGTCTAATAAAATAAAATGACATGTCTTACCTTAACATGTAAGAAGTACATATTTTTTTAATAATATTTATAAGAAAACATGTGTTTTTCACATGTTTGAGAAAGACATGCACGATGCATATCACTTTATTAAATTGATTTGTATAAATTAACTCTAAACCAGTTTGTAAGTAATTTATGTCTGTACAAAGAGCAGCTGCCCTCCAATTAGAGAACCTCTCATTTTTTTTATCTCATTTTTAGATAGGAGGTAGGTGCATGTCATGTCTAAAAAAAATGCAAATGAAGCTGAGGGTTTAATCCAATTACTTTGAATCCCTTAACCAATCACCAAGCCTTCTTCCTCTACGGGCATAGTCACCGCCACCGATCCACTCTAACCCTATGTAAACCTTCAAATAAAGGGCGTGGAAGAGGAAGAAGGCCAAGTGATTGGTTGAGGGATCTAATGTGGTTGGACTAAACTCTTTTAGATATAAGATTGAGTCACATGATTAAACTCGAGAAATGATTTGTATCGATAATTTGTTCATATTTCTTCTACAAATTCAATTGATTAACCATTAAATTTATTAACACCTGGCATCCTCCCATTTTTACTGTTTCTGTTCATTTATTTATGTTAATGAATAACTTTAACCATAATTTTGAATTGAGAATTGAGATCCCTTATAATTTCATTTAAATTTAAGATTCTCAAATTCATATATTTCATGGTTCATTTCATATAAGCATCTAAAATAAGTCATGTTTCAACATTTAATGAGCAAATTTTCTTATTAAATGCTGAAACATAATGTATTTTAGACTCTTAGATAAAATGAACGGCTGAAATTTATGAATTTATGAATTTCAGGTTTAAAAGTAATTTTAAAAAATCTCAATTCATTGTATATTTATTTATTATTATTTTTTAGATGAATTGAAGCTCACTGAATTAGAAGATTGAGAATTGAATTGGCAGGGTTGACTTGAAAGTGGACCCGACCAGCCATTTATGATACAACAACTTTCAGAATTTTTTTCATTGACATTAATATTGCTAGAACAAGCTATGTCAGTATGTCGGTCTAGCCCCCCAACGCCCAAAAAAAAGTAATGTCTGTCCAATTTGACTTCAGCGCTTCAAAGAGGCAGTTGGCGAGCATTCAAAATAGATTTTCAAATTTATTAGCTAAAATAGTTTAAAAAATCTTTTCTTTTTTTTTTTTTTTTTTTTTTAAAGCATCTCATTATAGCCTCAACATTTTAAATATCTATTTTTACTATTTAATTTAAATATTAATTTTTAAGGATTTTTTTATTCTTTCTTTAACATTCATATTTTTGAATATTTGTGTTATCATAAACGTTAATTTTTTTAAAAAAAATTATTTCTTCCGAAGGGTTACATTTTTCAAAAAATATGCCATTTTCCCAACGGTCATATGCTTTCAATATAAATAAGATCATTTTCCTTCCGGTTTTCATTGAAATAGAGTATGCGTGAGAAAAGAAATATAAAAAAGGGAGAAGATAAGTTTTATTTTATTTTTTTATTGGTTTTGGTGAGTGAACGTTTGCTAATCACTCACCAAACCAAAATCAGCAATTTTGTGAGCTTGCTCGAAAAGGTTTTTTGGTATTTTTCAGCAGTTTCTCACCAAAAAGCTATTTTGGTGAGGCTATTGTGAATGCATCATTAGCCATTTGAGACAAGCACACAATTTACACTTCTATAGCCTCTCAATTCCCATCCATTAATTTTTATGACTTCTATTATTTTAAGCAGTTTTGCTATTTGAATTGCTAGCCATTCATGTAGTAAATATGGAAAAGTCCTTATGAAACGAACTCACCTACTCCTAACAATTCATGCAACAAATTATGGTAATAAATTGTCGTGAGAATTAGAGTAAAAAATGTAGCTAGTTTGATTACTACCTTATTTTCCCATTACTACAAGGAGAAAAGAAGAGAGAAATAGACGTGGATTTGATGAAGAGGATATTTGAGCATAGATAAGATAAGATTGAAAAATGAAAGAAACTCAACAACCAACCACAATCTTGTAGGGCCTTCCAAATTAATGGTTTCGAGCCCTCTCTTTAACATTGGCCTATAAATAAGTAAAAGAAACACTGATTTTATCATAACACTTGTGTTTGCTGACAAATATGAGTTCCAAGGCTTTTCTTTTGCTTGGTCTTTTGTTGGCTATTGTTCTTCTCATCTCTTCGGAGGTGGCAGCAAGGGAACTGGCTGAAACTTCCTCTGACCACAAAAACGGTGAGTTGGGATTTATATTTTGCTGCCTTAGGGTCTGTTTGAATTTCCGACTTTTAAAAACGTAATTAAGCGTTTAGTAAAATCGTAGTTTAGCCTTTAAAATTGTGCATTTTGTTTGCTTTTTCTACTTTTTTAAATCGCTATTTTTAAACAACATACTCCCAAACGATTAATTTTCTACAATTTGATTTAAAATCACACTTAGTAGCCTTTGTTCAGTACTACAAATGTCCAGAGTTTACTAACATGATTCGTCGCACGTCCAGCGGAGGCCACCAATGGAGTAGATGATGCCAAATACGGCGGATATGGAGGAAACCCCGGTGGCGGATATGGTGGATACCCCGGTGGCGGATATGGGGGGAATCAGCCTGGTCATGGAGGCTACAATGGCGGAAACGGCCATGGAGGTTACAATGGTGGTCATGGAGGCTACAATGGCGGAAACGGCCATGGAGGTTACAATGGCGGTCATGGAGGCTACAATGGCGGCCATGGTGGATATGGCGGCGGCCGAGGGCGCTGCTACTATGGATGTTGTAGGGAGGGTTACTATGGAAAGGGCTGTAGTAGATGCTGCTCTTATGCTGGTGAAGCTACTGATGCTAAAACCGAAGCCAAGCCTCAAAACTAAATTAAGCAACATAATTATCTAAATTAATTATGGTGCTCATTTCCGTTTGTAATATTATAAATGAAGCTAAATGAGATGTAGAAATAAAATCATGAGTGGATGTCTATGGCATCCGATCCCTCATGATTCATGGTAATGCACATGTTTTGTCTCAATGAATAATTTTTAAGGTTTGTATCAATGCTGAATGTTGCATGTCACATAACAGATCTTCATTATTATTGTTTAGATCTTTCATTGCCTTTAAACAATGACGGAGGAGTGACGGAGCGAAGATTTTAGTTGACGGGGTAAGATTAAAAGATAAAATTAAACAAAAAATTATTAAAGAATATAACTAACAAAATAAATAAATAATTCAACAAAATTTGTTTAATCCATCAATCAATCACTACGCAGTACCACCTTTAAAATGAAATCCAATTGAAATTTGGTATAAAATAAAAAATAATAAATAAATAAAATATATAAAAAAAATTAAAAAAAAAAAAAAAACTAGTAAAATCCTAGTTTTCTTGTCTTACTGCAGGTGGTAGTTTTCCTTTTCTAGAGATAGGAGTTCTGAGATTCAACTAGTTAATTATGGGTGCAAGATTTGCGAGGTTATGAACTATTCTAGATCAATTGAATAAATAAATAAAAAATAAAAAAAAATTGCGCAATTAACCAAGGTTATGTTAAACAACACAAAACAATCACACACAAGAATACCTAAATTTACATGATTTTCTCAATGTGAAGTACCTTCACGGGAAAAAGTAATCATGGAAAAATTTACTAACAAAAAATGAAGTATAAAATTATGGTAAAAAAAAACCGCTTAAGCCCAAAAACCTAGTTCACCTGAATTTCACTTACACACAATTTTTCTTCTCTTTATTTTTTATAAAAAATTTAAAAATTAAAAAAATAAATAAATTTTTTTTTTAAAAAAAAAAAAGACTCAAATAAAGCACTCTTCTTCTTCAAAATGACATAAGCATCGAAGGTTTCTCACAGCTTCAAGCTGGCACCGCTTAAGCCCAATCGGACCGTGAGAAATTTGGTGTCATCACCAACCAACGAACAAAAGCAAAACAAAAACAGATTAAAAAAAAAGCACAAAGGCAACTTGAGGTTTCATTTGAAAATGCAAGTAAATACAAAAATCAAAAAATTTACATGTCTTTTTTCGTTAGAAATGTTATTGTTTCTCATAGCGTTCTCCTGATTCTAAGTAGATATTGTTTTCTAAAAAAACAGAAATACCAAAGACAATTTCGCATGATGCATCTCATTCCAAATGTTTGTCAATTGTAACTATTAATGAGAAGTTGAAAATGCAAGAAAAACTTCTTTTTTTTTTCCTAATTCGATGGTTGTTGCACGTATATATGCTTATGAAAAAGATATATTTGGTCCCTAGACAAGCCTGACATGTATTTTAACTTCATTAAAAACATTCACTAAAATATCATATGGAATCATAGGATAAATAATGTACTCTAGTACAACAACAAAATTATAGATGGAAGGTATATATATGTATAAAAGATCCCACCAAAGCATTTGATTTACAACATCTTAATTAATGCCACACTAATTCAAAATACACCAAAACAATAACAAAAAAGGGAAGAAGAATATTACAAAGAAAAATAAGATTAACAGTAGAAAAAAAACAAGTATAATAATACATACATTGCTTTGGGAAGGTATCTTGTCCAAACTATTTTATTTAATTTCTGCATCTCCTCCTACTCGACAGCCGTATTCTCAAGGTCTTCATTAACCAATCTTGTTTCCTTGCGATCACAATACTTCCAATTATTACTCCAGCAGCAAATCCAAATCCATATCCAATCACAACTATTTTCCAACCAAATTCAAATGGTGATCCAGAATCTTGATTTGCTTCAAAGATTGAAGGCGGAGAAGGCGGCTCATCAGAATTCAAACATTTCTTTGTCAATAGTCTCCCACACAATTCTGGATTCCCCTCAAATGAATTGTTCTCAAATGTATCAAATTGTTTCCCTTGTGGAATAGGTCCTGTGAGATTATTATAAGAAACATTGAATACTTCTAAGAAAGTAAGTTGTGTTAGCTGCTGTGGAATCTTCCCTGACAATTTGTTATGCGAAAGGTCCAATGCTTCCAACTCCGTAAGGTTTCCTAAAGACGATGGGATGTGACCAGTGAGACAATTATTAGAAAGATTGAGCAATTGAACTCCCTTTAAATTTCCAATAGATTCTGGAATCTCACTGACAAATCCATTACTTGAGAAATCAATGGCTATGAATATTTCTTGGACCTTCTCGTAGAGAGCATACCTGCCTTTGTTTGTCATCATCATAGTGTAAGTATATGCCTCTGCTTGATCGTTATACCCAAAACCTTCCTCTATTTCAAAGTCTGAGTTTTCATGAATATATGTTAATGAATGCACCTTCTCAAATTTTCTGGCCTCCCAATTTTTAAGAAGTTCAATTGGCAGGTTTCCAATAAAATTATTGTAGGAGATGTCAAGGATTCGCATGTTGGGGAACTTAAAATAAGTTTGAGGTATCCCCATTGGACCATTGAATTTGTTTGACCGTAAAATGAGGACCTCTAAATTTGGAAGATGTCCCACCCAAAATGGAAATCTATCAATGAATTGGTTATCACTAAGATCAAGGATCTTTAGCATCGAACACTTGGCCATCGATCTTGGTAAATGCCCTTGGAATTTGTTTTGACTTAAATTTATTACCCTCAAACTTCCTCTCATCCAACTTTCTGGAATGCTTCCTTGAAATTTGTTCATTCGCAGATCAAGTACCGATAGATAAACAGCAAAGTTGTCCAAGCATCGAGGAAGTGAACCAGTTAAGCTGTTATTAGCCAAATTAAGGAATAGAAGAGAACTCAAATTGCAAAACAATTCTGGTATATTTCCGGTCAATAAGTTGTTTGAAATATAAAAAAACCGAGTTCTGCCTGATGGAATAGGAAGTGATCCTTGGAGCAAATTGGACTTGAGGTCAAGAAATTCTAGAGAAGTCCCTGAAAGAATAATTGGATGTTGACCAAAGCTTGTGAGAAAGTTGTAGGAAAGATCAAGAACTCCTAGAGTTGATGGGCTTGTGTTCCACATCCATTCTGGGACTTGGCCATGAATCTTGTTGTGGGACAAATTCAAATACTCCAGTACATGTTGGTTTCTTAGGAAATTCGGAAACTCGCTCAAGTTGCACGAAGAAAATCCTAAAACTCGAAAATTGTGAAGAGTTGAATTGGCAATATTGGTTTCTTTAGTAAGTAACGACAATTGATTACCAGAAATATCCAATGTAGTTAAATATTTGAGCTTAACAAACAGGTTAAAATCCACAATGTTGTTAAGGTAGTTGTCAGAAAGATCAAGAAATTCAAGATTCTTGAGGTTGGAAAATGAGTTTGAAATTTGACCATGAAACTTGTTGGCTGCAAGATTCAAGACAAATAATTGTGTGAGGTTCATAGGCCCAAAAATAACTGTACCAGCTAAGTTATTGTTGCTCAGGTCAAGGGAGTTCAATCGTGTCGCATTCATAAGCTCGAAATGCATTTCACCACTCAAAAGATTATGGCGTAGATCAACCCTACTCAGTTGTGGCAAGTTTAAAAGGCTAAAAGGGACTGAACCTGTCAATTGATTGCTGGAAATGACTAGATAAGAGAGTTGAACAAGGTTTCCAAGTGAAGGTGGCACGTTACCCACAAAAGAGTTATATGAAAGGTCAAGAGAAGTGAGTTTAGTGAGGTTACCAAGTGAAGATGGAATGGACCCCGAGAAATTGCAACTCCACGTATCCAACTCTGTCAGAAAGACAAGGTTTCCCATAGAAGCAGGTAGCTCACCCGAGAAACTCGTGTCTGCGAGGATCAATGTCTCAAGCGGACTACTCCATGTAAAGTCAGGCAAATAACCAGTGATGCCTTTATTGCCACCTACGGAAAGAAGCTGTAAATTTGGTAGCTTAAAGATGCCCATTGGAAATTCCCCGTGCAAACCACAAAAACAAAGAGAGAGGAATGTTAAAGAAGACAAATTTGCCAAAATATTTGGCACCGTAGAGCTAATGTTCACCCCTCTCAACCTAAGCTTTTGTAGGCGGGTCAAATTTCCAACTAGGGTTCCGAGGTTGGGCTTTTTGAGTTCCAAATGGGGATACTTAGGAATGTACTCAAAAAAATTGTATTGAGACAAATCAAGGGATGACAAGTATGACAATTGTGAAATTTCAAACGGGATTTGGCCAGAAAATTGAGACCAAGAGAGATTGAGATCCGTTAGTCTTGCAAGATCACCTACTTGGGATGGGATTTGAGAGTGGTTAAAATGATTGAAGGCAAGGTTAAGGCTTTGGAGATGAACAAGGCGAAAAAGGGTACTAGTGGAGTTAATAGAACCAAATAGGCAGCTGCTGCTAAGGTCAAGGCCAATTACGTGACCTGTGCTCTCATCACACTCCACCCCATCCCATGAGCAGCAATCACTTTTGTCTCCTTCTACTTTCCAAGACGCAACCTTTGACAATTAGGAGTTGGATAATAAGGTGAAAAATCAAGAGGATTTTCAGATGCATATGTAAGGATGATAAAGCTTTCCTTGAATTGCAACAAGGCAGAGCTCTCATCACGATGGCACAAGGGTTGCATAGAAGGAGAAGAATGAGTGGGCATAATAAGATGCAACTGTGAAGAGAGAATATTGAAAATGAAGAGAGAAAGCCATGATAAACCCATAATGTTTTGTTTGGATATGCTTGCAATTAGTGAAGCTAGGAGAGAGCTTTCATTTATAGGCTGGAAACACTAGTACTGTTGTTGTAATCAGTCTGATTATAAGATGTTGTTACCGTTTGTCCTCACCGTCCGATACTTCATTTGAGGTTTGTTACTCATGATGATCAGATATATATGGTTCCTCCAATCAAAATCAACGATTAGAGGGATCTAAGATAAGTCATATGTATGTGATGTTTCATGTTTCACACCCAAATACAAAGTCTATAGTCAACCTATCACTCTCTCCACTCTTGACAATATGGTCCTGTGAAGACTTTTAATCAGCTTAATTAGCATTAATTTCCAACTCCGATTTCTTCGGAGTAATCTTCTCTTCGTAAACTACACGGATTAAATGATTCATATTCCTACCTACTTCTTCCTTCAAGTCAATAAAGTTGTTTTATATTGAGAAAAACTTTTGCTAGATAGACTTCCGATCCACCCATGGCGTGATATCTGCTTCGGAGTAATTTTTAATATTATAATTATTAGCAAAAATAAAAATAAAGAAATAAAAACTCAATATAGGAAAGGAGAGCGTCTTGGGTACTGAGGTTGCACAAAAGGTGGCTTTTGTGCCATCAATTAAAAGGCGACACTTAAGTCAATCTTATCAAACTTAATTTTAGAAAAAAAAAAAAGAAAAAAAAATCCCTGATGCACCAGATTATACCAAGTTTGAGGAAATAAAAACTTCAAAAATTAATTAAAAAAAAAAACTAGGGCAGCCACCACAAGTGCGCCCAGCAGGTGGCCGCGCAAGCCATCCCCCACCTAGGGAGAGAGTTTCGGCAGAGAAAGATCCGACCGAAAGAGAGATCCAAGCCACAAGGGGTAACTCGCGGCCATCCCCCAAGCCACAGGGGGTGGCTAGCGGCCACCCCTGATGGCCGGCCACCACCCCTCTCCATTGCAAAACATTTTTTTAAAAAAAAAATTTTAATGATTAAACTTGATATAATCATGAGGTGATTTAGTTTTATTTTGGTAATGTGTTCCATGTTAATGTGTCAGATGGTGAATAGTGGGCATAAAAGAGCACTTTTGTGCAACCTCCTTATCTAAGTTATTCTCATAGGAAAGTTAAATCTCACGTATCCATCTCACACAATTTTCAAGTTTTCTCTTAGGATGTGTTTGAATGTGTGTTTGAAAGGTTTAAAAGTGCGTTTAACACTTAAAAATTTCGTTTGAAAAAAAAAAGTATCAGTTTGATAAAAAAAATTGAAAACTCTTTTAAAGGTCCAAAAAGCCTAAAAATAGTCAAAACGCACTTTTGACAAGAGCTTCAAAATAAAGTTTTTACCAAAAAGCATTTTTTGACTTAAAAATTTTATTTTCAAACACAATCTCAATCATGCTCTTAATAAATTACGCATATTAAGTCACTGTACGTTTTATAATTATTGAACACATTTTTTTTTTGGCACTGTTTACAAGGTGAAACCATAAATAAGAAAAATAAAAACAAAAAAGATAATACCTAGAGCTCTTTGATTAATGATTGGTGTAAATATGAAATGTTATGTCAGTTGTTCTCATGGTCTTATTAGGATTTTATTTTCTAAAAAAAATATTTATATCATCATTTTTTTTACTTTTTTTTTTTTTTTTGCTGCCATTTTGGTGGTTTTATGGGATAAAATTAGTATCCTTAATTCCTAGTTCCTCCTATTCCATAAATCTTGAAAACCTGTAAAAAGACCCGAGTTAAATAAGGCCCATTTTCTCAAAAGCCCAATAACTCAAAAACTAAGATACGTCGTCGTCTCTCTAGCTAGAACAAATTCTCTTCATGATCATATTTCTCTTCCTGAGACAAAATCACTGAAAGTATCGAAAGCACTTCAAAGCAGCTCCAGCTCCCTCATTGGCTTTGATAGTTCTCTTCTCTATCTTTCAGATACCCATAGGCCATAGCCCAATCTAACCCTGCAAAATTTGATATCATCACATCAACCAAACCGAAAAAAAAATAAAAAATAAAAAATAAAATGAAACAAAAGCAACATGCATGAGCATTCATTTGATATTAATGGCATAGACTTGGTGCATGCAAAAAGCTCCAAATAAATTTACTCGCCAGAAGCCACTACCTCAACCTAATACACGTCTCTTTTTTTTTTCTGTCAAATTAATTAGAAAGTTGAAAATGCATACTCTGACAAAATCTTCAACGGCTACTTCCCACCACCTCATCTCAATCCAAATGTTCAAGAGCCAAAATTCATAATAGATAAGGGTGGACATCCATCTCTTCTGGCCGCTTGGTAATTAATTTCCTTCCTCGATCTATATATATATATATATATTCTCAAATACAAATTTCTTGAGATCTATAACGTATGGATAGCTATCTACCTATGACGTCTTTAATTGCTCTTTATAAATATTAGACTCAAAATAAATGGTGATGGATTGCGTACGTCCTTCTGCATGAATATCCACGTGTTCGAAACAACCTAGCCACGTTGTCTCAATACCCTGCTGACATTTAGACGAGTACGTGAATGTAAAGGAGGGAGAGTGATCGACATGAGTGGTTAGTAGTTGGCGACATAATTTTGGCCTAACAAGTCAGCTGAATTGGCCTTTCATTACTGGACCCCCACCTTTGACGCCTCAATTGGACTTGGACTGATCAATTTTGCTTCAGGACAACAGTTGGATATATATATATATATATATATATATATATATATATATATATATATATATATATATATATGTGTGTGTGTGTGTGTGTGTGTAGTTCGTCTAATTGAGAAAATAAAAATAAATAAATAAGAAAGACATGAGCTCCATTGCATGGATTTGGATTATACATCTATATAAATTACATGCAATATACAGGAAGTTAATATATATGAGAGGACACGTCACACGTGAGTCGTCCCACATCTGTTTAGACACTAATACAGTGATCGAAACATGTCCAAGCACCCAAGCAAGTAAAAGGCTCTCTCACATTGACTATATGTGTTGTATGCGATACGTACAATACGTACAATTAATTGCACCTGGTTGGGATCCCCCATAATGCTAGTGCATGCGTGCCGAACTCTCAACTTGACTTGCCATCAATCTACATATCTATCAAAGCTCTAGATCTCCTTAGAAAAAAAAAAAACAAAACAAATTCTAGAGATATAGTACTAAACGACACCACATTTATGTACAGTGTTGTCTAGCTTACACTCTTTACAGTAGTTTATCTTTTAGTACTATACCCCTCCAGCACTATATAAAGACCATGCATGGAGAGACTTGGTATTCACATCCTTCTCAAATCTTTCTTATGAGATTTATGAGAAACCTTTCACCAAGAAAAATGAATTCCAGAATTTTTATTTTCTTAGGTCTTCTTTTGGCTGTCTTTCTTCTCGTTTCTTCAGATGTAGTGGAAGCAGAGACATCCAACGATGAGAAGAAACGTACGTTGCAATAACCCGACCCCCTACTACTGTTTAATATGTTCTCCTTTTTTTTCTATTCAATCCCTTTATTTGCCTCATAATGATGTTATTCCTTTCCATGAGACACTTCATTCTTTACGAATTTCAGTTTTATTTTAGTTTATTTTTCCTCTTAACTGAGATGTTACAAATGGATTTCTTGTTTGAGGCATATACATGCGATCCTGCGCGTCTAAGGGGAAGAAATTGTAGTGTTTTTCTTTAATTTTGTGCCATGATAAGGTTGCAAATGGATTTATTGTTTACATGTTTAATCACATTAAGGTTGAAGATCCATGGTGCGGTGACGACGGTTAATTATTTTTCAACCTCCTCATTAATTCTAACTTTACAATTAACACTGCATGCAGAAAAACCGAGCAAAGTAGACATAAAGGATGCCTTACATGGTGGTCGTAAGGGTAAAGCGGGTGGTGGTGGTGAAGAAGACAGTACTGTTGAAGTAAATTATCATGGTGGCGGTGGTCATCATGGTGGTGGACATCATGGTGGTGGTCATCATGGAGGTGGTGGAGGAGGTGGTGGTGAAGAAGACAGTACTGTTGAAGTAAATTATCATGGTGGCGGTGGACATCATGGTGGTGGACATCATGGTGGTGGTCATCATGGAGGTGGTGGAGGAGGTGGTGGTGGTGAAGAAGACAGTACTGTTGAAGTAAATTATCATGGTGGCGGTGGTCATCATGGTGGTGGACATCATGGTGGTGGTCATCATGGAGGTGGTGGAGGAGGTGGTGGTGAAGAAGACAGTACTGTTGGAGTGAATTATTATGGTGGTGGCGGTCATCATGGTGGTGGACATCATGGTGGTGGTCATCATGGAGGTGGTGGAGGAGGTGGTGGTGGACATCATGGTGGTGGTGGAGGTGGTGGTGAAGAAGATAGCACTGTTGGAGTAAATTATTATGGTGGTGGCGGCGGTCATCATGGCGGTGGCGGTGGTTATGGTGGTGGTGGTGGTGGTGGTGGTTATGGTGGTGGTGGTCATCATGGTGGTGGTGGTGGTGGTTATGGCGGTGGCGGTGGCGGTTATGGCGGTGGGTGCAAGTATAAAAGATGTTGTGGTGGTTACGGCCATTATGGAGGTTGCCAAAGGTGGTGCTGCTATGCAAGTGAGCCTCAAGAGAAGGCAACTGAAGTCAAGCCCTAAAAGAAGTAAAGCTAATAAATATGTAATATAATGAATAAATTGCAGGCATGGATGGGGTTCTATATTCCAAAATGTGCATGCCTTAGCTATGGAGATCATCTATAAAGCTGAACCGGCCTCTTGGGACACTAGTCCTTGTAGCTTTTGTATCATCTTCTTGTACCTTTTGTATCGTGCCATGACTATATACATATGAATGATAATATATAACTTTTGTGCCTTAATTAATTAAACAAGTCCCCCAAGTGTATATATATATCCCTTATGATATCCCTTATGAACAAGGGACGAAACAATGATCAGTTTCATCATATTGATGAAATAAAGGAATTGGTGGAAGTTTCCTATCAGACTGATCAACGGCACCGAGTATGGTGTGTCATACAGAAGTAAGAGAGTTAATTTGACCGATGCAGACCAAATGAGCAAGACTTAAAACTTACAAAAAATGGTTAAATGCATTTTCAATACATGTAGTTTGCACTAAAATTAAATAGTCACTTGAGTTTTTAAAAAGGTCACAAATAGTATATGTAGTAATTAAGCAAATAAATCCAAAGACCATAGGGTGGCTTGGCCACCCTCAAACAGGCTGGTATGGGAGTGGCTCGGCCACCCCCAGACCGACTGGTATAGGGGTGGCCGAACCACCCCCATGGCTCTTAGTGGTAGTTCAGCCACCCCCAAAGGCCAAATTCTTAATTTGTTCTTTTTTTTGGCCTTGGGGGTGGTTCAGCCACCCCCTAGGCCAAACGGGGTGGCCGGCCACCCCAACTCTCCTTTTTTCTTTTTCTTTTTTTTTGTTTTTTTTTCGGTTTTTTTTTTATTTTTAAATATAACGTGGCACCTAAAAACTCAAGTACCACGGTACATGGCGCCTTGAAAGGCGCTTTGCTAAAAAACTAACAAAATATTGACGGAAGTTCCAAGTGGGTTTTTTTGCTTACACTACAAGTATCATTTGTAATATTTTTGAAAACCCAAATGGTTATTTGATTTTGGTGCAAACCACATATACTGAAAATATATTTAACCCCTAAAAAAAAATGAGCAAGTCAAATATATATATTTTAGGCTTAAAAAATTAAGTTTATCCTGTTAAAATTAAGTTTGGACCCTCATTTATATTTTAAGTTTTTAACATTTAAAGGAGAAATTCTGTCGGGTAGATGGTTTGTCGGGCCTCCATCTGGATAGAGACTGGGCCTAGCTAGCTTAGTAGCCCCAATTTGCTATGGTTGGGTTCCTAGCATATATAGTAGAATTAATGCACATCTTTTTATTTCCTTTCTTGGACCCAAAAGAGTGTGTTTTTGTTAATAGTTAATTTATAGGGTGTTTTTTTAGTAAATGTCTTTTGTTTTAGGTTATTTTTATTAATAATTTTATAAAAGGAAAAAAGAAAATGTTAGCAAATTAAAGAGCCGCCAACGGCTAACCACTCTCTCTCTAGGGTGGTCTTGCCGGCGAATTAATGGGCCTAGACGAGGACAAGATTCCCTCTAACCACTCTCCCTCTCTCTGAGGTGGGGATTTGCACCGACCCATATAAAATTCAATGGAGGGACGACAAATTGAAGCAGATTAGGTCAAATCTCCACCACAGCCGGCTCGTATTTGCCGGTCAAACATCATTTCTTAATTTCCATTGTTTAGGATTCATGTCGAGCCGGGCTTCTCGGGTCAGCCTTGTCATGTTCCATTGTTGTCATGCACTGAGGTCACACACATCCACACCTACACGCAACAGAATTCTTCGACAATTGACATCAAAATCTTGAATATATATATAAAAGATGGAAAAAAAAATTATATATGAGAACCTTTTCTAATTTTGATACGTAAGGAAGAAAGAATAAGAGAATCTAAGAAAATGTTATCAAATATTAGTTGGGTAGCAGTCTATTTAGTTAAACTGTGTACACAAAAATTAATACATTTAGACACTTTTAAAGCATTCTAACTTAAAAAAGAAGAAAGTTGGAGGATAATGTCAAATACAATATATCTTGAATATATATTCATAAAAAAATAAAAATAAAAAGGGGGGTAAGGTGTCTACCATATAGGTTTTCAGATGTGCTCGAGTCAACATTAATGTCATCATGGTTTATGTAATGTTCAGCAGTATGGGTGTGTTGTATCAATAGTCATGAGATGATCATGGAAACATGAGGCACCATAATATATTTATACATTTATATCTCTCGAACAGTAAAAGTTAGCATATTATATACATTGAATCTGTATTATAGGTCAACCGTATTGGTAACTCCATCACAAGGCACCGTAAACATACCTACTATGTCGTCATAACATATATATATATATATATATATATATATATATATATAAACAAGGTACTTCATTTGTAACCAAAAATGTCTCATACTGAAAATTCATCACCAAGTCTGTAACCATAACGTATATAGACTCCGTTTTCAGGGTAGTTATAACTCATACCGAATATCTGTTACCAAGTAATTCATAAATCTCATGACTGGCTAGGATCGATCCTAGCCAGTTATGATAGATCCCGGTTACTATAGAATTGATCTTGGCCCGATTTGGCACCTGTTTTGAATTCTTTCGAGCCCCTAGCACTCAATCAATCATATCCAAATGTCTCTAAATGCCCTATAACTTACTAAATTAATGTGTAGCTTATTTATTAATACTTGTTACATTTTTTTTAATTAATTGTTTTATTTTTCTCTAATGAATGAGCTACACATCAGTTTAGTAAGCCTATGTTAGTAAAAGAGTTAGTACTCCTAGTGTTTCTCATATACTTATTCAACCGTGCAAAATTTGGTAGCATCAATATGTGTTTTAATTTATTAATTATGATATGGCTTTTTTTTTCAACTTGTGCAGAGTGTTGCATTATTCAAAAAAGCATATCAATTACTAATATTTACTGCCACATTATCATAATTGTATAACACGTAGTATAAAAATTTACTAAATATCATTTTTCTAATTTTTAATTTTTAATTTTAATTTAATTTTATTATTATTATTATTATTATTATTATTATTTTCAGTTCTTCCTTTACTACCTCTCTGAAATGTTTAATAATGTCTAAAAGTTTGCTGCATATCCACCGAATTAAATTGGCGGTCCACATCATTGGGAAATTAGAACAACCCGTTTCGGTGACAATTTATTCCTTCATCATCAATCATCATCATCGTCATCCGTATTATCATCATCATTATGATTGCTACCATATATTGCCATCAAAACTTTAATACAACTAATTTATGGACTCTTTATTTTTGGCAACCAAGTAGCTACATGCTCTTTTTTGGCCAATTAATTAAGTGAGGCCATCTCGTTGCATGTGAATTAATTTATATATGTCTCAATTCATTTTATTTTATTTTTTGAAATAAAGTCTCAAATTATTACCTATTGGATTGGGTTCTCTCTATTTTCATTTGAAATTGAGAGGAACCATTTTTTTTTTTTTGTTCAAATTGGATTTTACAGCATCTAACGGTGTACATGGTGTCACACAAGGACGGAAGGATAGGGGGCCGCTATAGGCCTACCCATGCCAATCTTTGCCTCCGTCCCTGATGCCACATCATTTAAAAACTTTAAATAACACGGCAATGAAGACTATATATATAGTTAGATATGTAAAATCTAATATAAACCATATATAAATTATTCATTTCCATTTCACTTGAAATGAAAAAGGATCATTTTCCAATTTGGGATGGTTTGCCACCTCTTTTAATAGCCGGTTTGAGCAGTTCGGCCACACTAACAGCTACCTCAAATCACCCTTTATTTCTTTCTTTTTATTGTTTCGTTAATTCAAAATGAAGGCCTAAATAAAAGGTATTGAAACCCTTGCAAAACCCTCAATCCAGATTCTTTACATTTTATACCAACTTTGTCAATGATTAGGACCGCACATTGTGCTATAAATATGTTTTCTAAACTAATTAATCCATCACTTCCTCAAATTTGACTTATTCGCGCATGGGGACACTATATATTTTTTTTTCAATGGTGCTAAACCACAAAATGGCGTAGCCTAATAAAGTCCACACGAATTGTTTTAACTACCGATCCTATCTTTAATTAAGTTAAATTATCGACACAAAATCTATAAATCGGATAAATTGATGTGAAGTTTTTTAATTTTTATTTGTCAGGGAGTGTTAAGAAACGTCTCAATTATGAAAAAGACTTCCATGTGGTACATAATTCTATATATATATATATATATATATAAAAATAGACAAATATTTGGATAAGAGAAACGAAAGTGTGCAAGTCATCATATTTGTGTCATGGAACATTGGGCGTATATTAGGATGAGAGTTTGACTCTTAAAATTGGAATCTTCAACCCTATTAGTATTAGTTATTTAAGGTCTTACTGATGCTTGACAGGGTAGGTCAAACTATGGTTTAGTACCATATAGGTCTCTCTTGTGAGGCTCTCAACGTGCAGGTACTGCTGCTTATCTTAAGACTATACATTGTTCAAATTAGAATTATGAGTTGAGTTGGACTTGATTTGATTTACATAGACAAAATTAATAAAACCAGATGTAGTTTTCCTTACTCGGTGTCGGTAATCTATAAAACTATGCATCAATAGTTATAACAATGTACAAGCATCCCAACACGTCATATGTAGGTGCCCATATGCACGAAAAAATGATTTGCCTATATTTTTCTCATACTCTCTTACAAATTCATAGATCAACCATTAGATTTGTAGAGTTCACATGGATCCACAAATCTAATAGTTGATTTGTAAGATCAGATGAAAATAAATATTAACACCAATCATTTATCTTATTATTTTTATCTGCACTTTCTAGGCACCCGAATAAGGGTTTTTCTTCTTCTTATTTTTTTAGTGTTTGTTGATTGCTAACCTATCAATTTGCCATACATAGTCCCCCCAAACTTCCAAATTGTTGCACTTCGACCATTGTGATTTTTTTTTCTAAAATACCCCAATCCCAAGTTAAAGAAAAAAAAAAGTCAATAGTCGAATTGCAACAATTTAAAAGTTTGGGGGGTAAAGTGTCACTTTTTAAACATTAAAGTTAAAAGTGCTAATAGATTGATAGTTCAAGAAGATAAAGTATATTTTCTCCCAAAAAATTTGATCGATCACCACCAGACCACACTCATATTGTTCTCCCTATTTTTACATTTTTTTTGCCTTGAACAATTTGACATTAAGCATAATTAATCTAAAATTCACCTAAAAAAACCTACTCATAATGTGATTTGACTGCGCCGTTGCATATAATTAGTTAAGGAGTGCAAATTTAAATATAAATTTATAAGATGCTCACTATTATAATCACACCACATGCATCAAGCAAGCACACTATACTGTTCACCAATAAATAACCTAAATCATAGGGCCGCTGCAATCATTGATAGTACCAATCTACAGTCGTTTCGCATTATACCATCAATTATTTCCAAAACTTTAATTCGAAACTGGAGGACAGATCATACCTAAGTTTATGAAAAATCATAGAGATCGAGCTAGGTATCACAATTTGTCCAATTATATATATAATATATTTTGGAATATATCTAACATCCAACAATTATAATTATTACATAAATAATGCTAGATACTATAAAATCTAATATATAATAAGTTTGATTTTATCTCATAACTTTTTTCTTAGATCATTATTTGAACAAAGTTTTTCTCTGGACAGTTAAATTACCAATTGGATAATTTAATTTAAATGAAGAGTAAATTGACGGAGTCAAGATTCGACGATCTAGGACCTTTGGCTCTGATACTATGTTAAATCATCAGTTATCTTAAAAACTTATAGGAATTGATAAATTTAATTATTAGTTTAACATAGACAAGGTTAGAGAGAATTTCGATTCAATCCGTCTATTAAACTAACATATGTTCAACATGCATATATTTCTCACACACCATCATTTTAAAACATGCATATAAAAATTACATTTATTTAATTTGGACATATATTAGTTTATTAAACTAAATTTTAAAAAGAAAAAAAAAAATCTTGAACCTAATTTAGAAAAAAAAAATGTCCTAATTATTTTATCTAGGAACTTGGCCTTACATTGTTTCGTAAATGAGTAATGTTATATTGATGTAGTACTGTCAATCAACTTTAAATTTCTCTGTCTAAACAAGGACTAATGGGAACAGTACATTAACAAAATGAGATTAAAAAAATAAGATACAAGTAAAGGGTTTAGCATTATTTTTCTTCATAAATTAAGGCTAATATAAATATGTTTAGAGAGAAAAAGAAAAAAGAAATTAGGGATACGTAGAGAAAAGTCATTTTGGTCAAATCATTGGGCCCTAAAATCATTGACTGTTGTTGGGAGGAAGACAAAGAGAACACCCCAACGTGTGAAACAAAAAGCCCTCGTGTTCTTGGCCCACCGTTGAGAAAATTAAACCCTCTTTAAAAACATCATCAACGGGAAATGCTCGTCATCTTCTTGGGAACACCTTTCATCTTCCCTCTCTCTCTCTCTCTCTCTCTCTCTCTCTCACCCTTTTTATATTCTTCGATCTCCTTTTCCATTGAATCCATCCAACACACTCTTCTTCTATTCTATCAGTTTGGTTTTTTCCTTCTTCCGTTTTGATAGCAACGAGGAGCTAGCTAGCACAAGTAGTACTTATGAAGAAGAAGAAGAAGAAGAAGAAGTATGATGATGATGATGATGATGAAGAAACGTGTCGTCCATGTTACATTAATATCTTCGGAGTTTCCTAAAGACTTTTTGAAACTCATTTGTTGGTCTCTCTCGCCAACAGATTTGGTTATCATGATGAGGAGCTTGTTTCCGGTGAAGAATTCATCGGCGGCGTACATGGGAAAGCCAGGCATTTTGTTCTTGTTCTTCTTGTTTTCTTCTTGTTTAATTATTCAATATGTTTCTTTTTGGGTTTTATATATAGAAATGGGGTGGGTAAACTGTTCTTAGAACTTTGATGGAGATAATGAAACAAGATTTGGCTGGTTTTTCCAGGTATATGTTGTGGATCTTAATTACCATGTTTCTCAACTCTTTCAGCATCATAAAAGTTCATGAATGTTTGCTGCAAAAAGGGGTTTACAATAAATAATCTCTAATTGTCGTCTGAGATCTAAGATCTTCATTACCATGATTGAACACTCACAACCTAAGGCGTAAGAAAATTTATTACCATTATATATATATATATATATATATATATATATATATATATATATGTGTGTGTGTGTGTGTGTGTGTGTGTGTGTGTGTGTGTGTCATGTTGGTAGTCATGAAAGCTAAGAATTCATTTGGTTCTACCATTTCGGAATATAAAATTACAAAAAGTACATCGTTTAGACTACATTTTTAAAACCATGTGGTTTGAAAACATAGAAAAAATTATATTGGGAAAAATTGTGATGTGCTTATATAAACATCTCAATATATACGCATACCCTAAATATCTACTTGGTGGTTTTAAATTTGAACGTGGAGTATTTAATTGAAACGAGGTGAATTGATTGAATCAGGGTTCGAACTCATTTTCTTTGACTTTGATATTCTGTTAAACTACCATTTATCCTAAAAACTTAAACTGATAAGAAAGAGATAAATTTAATCATTAAATCAATACTTCAACAAAACTCAACTGAAGAAAAACAGTCTTAAATAAAGTTTTTCTTCGAACTAAATTGAAAGACATATTGCCAAATATTAGCAATTATGAAATAAATTTATGTGGAATGTTATTTTACCATATACCTAGTCCAAATTTGTCCTACACTATTGTTTGGTAAAGTGGCAAATCAATCGGCAAATTTAAACATATTTTGTTGCATTTATATCATCAGCAACGTCACATTCATTGCTTAGAACTTTTACCCACTACCGTACTAGATTCAATTCACGGTCTAAATTGAATTTTATTGTGTTTAATAATATACATAATGCTACATCATCAAATATAAATCTGTAAAATTTAGTTTAAATCATAAAATATACTAGCATATACTATTTTTCTCTACAGCATGATTTTTAATCTTCTCAGTTGATGATGGTAGGTGGCAGCCCGTGAATGTGAATCGAAATCACATATATATCATAAAGTTTTAATAAAAATGTACGTTTCATATATATATATATTTGGTGAACTCATTCTATCGAAGCCATAAAATGGTTCCTTTTGATTATAATTAATTATTGCTAGAGGAGCTGTATCTATCCAAATTTTGAAACTGACATTAAAATTATTATGCTCTAATTGCAACAACATCTATCTATGGCCAATAATTGGACCCTTGAATTATAATTATATATATATATATATATAGAGAGAGAGAGAGAGAGAGAGAGGGTTATCTTAAATGTATCTTCTTCATTGGTTTCACTTAACTACATACCAGCTATTTATATTTCTTCAATTTTCTTGAGAGGTATTACGTAAATGTTAAGTAATAATTAAGGAGTAGTTATGTATACCCTTCGTGCTCATTTACGATACAAGAAGACACAGAATATGATGTTTCTATTTCAAGTGAAATGCATATGAGCTATTTCATGGTCGAGTATAATTTGTAAATATATAATTATACTTGGTAAAATAGAGAGATATTGCTCATGTTCATTAACTTATAATATTTGAATATTGTTATAATTAATAATTAAAGATAATTCACCTTTATTGGAGGCCAGTTTAGATTCGTTAAATCATCACTTATTTCAAAAATTTAAAGTCATTCTCACATATGAGTTCAAACTTTCTCTTAACAAATGATCAAACTAAACACGTAAAATATTTAACTTAAATGAATGACGAATTGTATTGTCAAATTTTTAAAATAAATAGTAATTTAATGAGATTCAACCTATATATATTGGGAATATGAATATATATATATATGTATAATGAGTAGGTTAATTAACATTAATTAATCCACTTATATAATTAAAAAAAAGTAAAAAAACATTAGAGTTAACCCCCTATGTTTGGTTGAATCAGGTGTGAACAGGCGGGTCTAAACCCAGGAATCCGTCAAAATGTAGTAGCTAGGGTAGTTAAAATAGACCTAAATGGTCAAAATTTGATGGTGTCATGGTGGTGTGAAGAACATTTGACTCACAAAGCAATCACAAAATTTGAGGTTGCTTTGTGTTCTGCGTGTAACATACGGAGCCTGTTGGGGTTTATTTTTAATTAGTAAAGAATTAAAGGATAGGTAGATTAGGTTCGGGAATACACGATTTGTTTTGTAAACCGTGTCGGAGGGAAGACCTTTCAAAATTATACGCCTTGCATTGCGCCCCAGGCTCACTTGTTGACTTTCATTTATGCCTTACTTTCTTCTCCTACCTTTTTTTTTTTTTTTTTTTTAACTCTCTTCCTTAATCTGCCCTTTATTCTTTAAAAAAAAAAAAAAACTAAAATTTACACTTTTATCTTGTTGTTATTTTATTTTATTGGCATGATAAAACGTCTATAAAGTGAGATAGTAATAAAATAATTTATCTTGTTTTTCTACGCTCGCTATATACTTTCATAATATTATATATGTTTTGCCTTCTTAGTTTTTCATATCAATATTGGATATGTGGGTTACATGACAAAGAGTCTATTTGGAATTGGGTTTAAGAAATAGAGTTTTCAAGTTAAAAAGAGCTTTTAGATAAAAATTTCATTTTTAAGCTTTAGCCAAAAGTCTTTTTCAGCCATTTTTAAACTTTTTGGACTCTTAAAAGTGTTTTTTAATTTTTTTACTAAACGAGTACTTTTTTCTTCAAATTGACTTTTTGAGTGTTAAAAATATTTTTAGGTCCTTCAAACCCAATCTCAAACAGGTCCTAAATACTTTCCATACTAATGAAAATGGAAATTGACATCAAACTATTGGTTCTATTATTAAGATTTTAACAGCACATGGTTAGGTAAAGATGAGATAATTCTTAAAGTGTGTGTTGCTTTAAAGAGAAATGTTAGTTTATATAATAATAATAATAAAAAAATACTGAAATACATGTAATAAACACTAACTCTAAGAACAAATGTAATAGAGTAGATTGAAAGAAAAGAAAAGAATACAGTTTTGAGGGAATTTTTTTCAACTCACTCTAATAAATATTGTTGATCAGATAAATAATGATTTAAAATTGTATCAGAATAAGAGCCTTGAGTTCAAACCCAACTTCACAATTAAATATTTTATGTGTGAACTCCGATCACTTGTTGAAAAGAAATTTGAGCACACATAAAATCAATAATAATATATCGATCAAACTATTAAATTTATAATTTTTTTGGTGTACCTAAACTTTGAAAACAAATAATAATTTATTATACATCCACCCGTTTAAATCATGATCCACAAAATATAAAAATATTAATTGTTCCTCTTATCTTTGTATATAAGTTTTTGCAGAGAAGGTTACGTAGATGAAGTAATGGGAATGTGATTGTGACTCCCAACTCCCAAGCATTTAAAAAAAGATTTTTACGTACATGAACAAAGTAGTAAAAGGATTCAAACGTACGTACGCTTTGCAGGTTAACACGTACAATTTTCATGACAACATACGAAAGGGAAATGTTTGATTGTTCCCACCTGTACTATGAATTGTACTAACCTTAACCTAACCCCTTTTTTAATGATCGGATCATTTATTTGTCCAATTTTTTGTATCCTTTTTTTTGTATTTTTGCATTGTTTTGTTTTTGTTTTTGTTTTTTTTTATGGTCTAATTGTTGGAGCCAAACCTTTTTAATTTTTGGTTGTATTTCTTTAGAATCCGTATTCTCTCCTCTTTCCGAATCAAGAATGAGAAGAATCATTCCTTGTAACCCATTTTCTTGAATGTAATTAAAAAAATAAAGGTTCGAAATCAAATTATTTTATTTTTAATGTGAGTGTGTTAATCAATAGTTAGATCATAGTCTAGCGGGATAAAATAGGGTAATTTCTATCAATAATCGTTATGTTTAAAATGAGTAATGTTACATACTACACTAATATCTTATAAGTATTATATTATACTAACCTAACAGGGTGTACCAGCTCTTGGATTAGCACTTGTAAAAAAAAGAATAAAAATTAATGATTATTAGATATATCTTGCCATGTCGGCATAGAGTAATACTTGTGGGATATAGTATGAGTAATGCTATTTAGTAAACCGTCATACTACTGAAATAATATGGTAGTGAAAATCAGACCTTGATTTTTTTATTTTTTTACTTTGTAACAAGTGTTGATCTAAAGACTAATTTTGGTTGCCGCATCATCAAACTATACGTATATCAGTCATATAAGCGTCTACTAAATAGCATTACATTTTTAGAAGTGATAAACAATAAGTAATACTAGAAATTACACTATCACATCATTATCCCACCCCTGCTAACGTGACACTACCAATAATCAATCCTGGAATTCATGTTAAAAAAGGAAAAAAATAAAAATAAAAATCAAGAACTTATCGACGTTACTTTATCAGTAGGATAAGATAATAATAAAATAAAATTGTGGTTTGTACCGTTACTCCATAAACAATTATAAGAATCATTGATTATTGTATAATATTAGATATCTTCTGATCTAAGTAGCCCTGGCCTTGTACCTATTGTAAATAATAATAGGTATTTATTTTCTCTATCTTGAAAACTACGTGAGTCCAACACTTCTGCCGATTATTATGTTTGCTGTTTTATTTTCAACCTCGTGTTTTTACTGCGTTACACGACAGTAAATAAATATGGGAAATTCTCACTTCGAATCTTCAACGATAAATATGCCTTGGAATTTTGCACTTCATTCACATTTGTTAAATAGAATATATTTTTATATTTGACATGTTATAACATCTATTCACACACGTGCGTGAAGGATGAGACGTATACGGTACTATATATTACTTTAATCCAAATGTATATTTTTTAAAAAAAATGTTAGGTAAATAAAAAGAATCGCTTACGGACAAATAAAAGCATAAACAAATTCTGGGACTATTGGCAACAGCATATATTGCCCGCTGTTGGGTCCTTTTAGACCTGATCCAGATTCTGTTACTATTTCTGCACTACGATTACCTTTTGGACTTTGTTGTTAGGGTACTCA
The DNA here is from genome assembly GCF_965113065.1 of Corylus avellana. Classification (NCBI taxonomy): domain Eukaryota; kingdom Viridiplantae; phylum Streptophyta; class Magnoliopsida; order Fagales; family Betulaceae; genus Corylus; species Corylus avellana. Next base: position 1,483,818 of record NC_142494.1, on the reverse strand, counting down.
CTCATTTTGTTGTCATTTAATCCTATAACAGTATAACTTGCTTTCCCTTATTTAAAAAAGTTGAACATCTTAAAGCTTAACTCGGCTCGTTAGGCTAATTTATGCTAGTTTATATATTTAAAAATATTATAAGTGTATGTTATATTGTAATAAATTAGTTAGGCTGATTTGGATGGATCCTTAAAATTCCCATCGATTACTGATCCAACGGCTGTGAAACAAAGTTATTGAAATTTGAAGGCTGAGATTAAATGGGGACCAAAAAGTGAAAGCCTAAATATTTCCATATTAAAAAAAGTGCTCCAAAAAAAAAAAAAAAATTCGACCTGTTTATTATTCAAATTTCTTTAGAATTTGAGCCAACCGAGCTCAAACTTGAACTGAGTTCGAGCCGAGCTTGAGCTCATAAAATTATATATAGTTTTACCTATAATATATTTTTTTATATAATTTATTGATACGTGTTTGTAATTGAAAGATATATATATTTTTTTTGTTAGTAACGTATTTTTAATTAAAGGTATTAAAAAACATTTTAGTGGCCGATGTAACATCCAAAACACGAGAGAATGTAGAATATTAAATTGGATCTTTAGTGGGCCCTGCCAATAATCGGAGGCCATGAAAATCCCAGAGTACTAGTAATTATGGCCCTTCTGAGATGAGCTGGATAATTGGGCCTTTTCATAGACCCATTTTAAATACTTATATTCCATTTAACAGCCCAAAATTGTAACGTAGAAATCGTCAAACCAATATAAGCTTGGTCCGACGGCCAAGGCATCCAATGCCACTGGAGTACTGGACCAACAAGTAATCATAAATTACTTCTATGTCGTTTGAAACTCATCACTAAAATTACTAAAGTTATGTCGGGTGTTTGGTTCGGATAGTGTTGAAGTATGTTTATAAAATTATGAGAAATGTTATTTTTCTTTCTCTTGTTTATTTTCCGTCTAACTTCATCCAAATTAGTGGATCTTACTGATCTAATGGCGGATTTGAAAAAGAGTTGGACAAGAAATTGTTGATAAGAGTTTGAGGAGTAGTAAGTCTCTAAAATTAAACGAGTCAGATGATTCAATCATAACTCATTAATTTCATATTGGGGTTTGTGTGATTTGGCAAGTTATATTAAAAATTGTCAACCCTAATTAAACATGTATTTAGATTAAAGTAAAATGGTATAATCATTGCCTTGTTTGGACATGATATTGAAAACATTTTTCTCAAAAATTATTAATAAACAATTTAAACACCTTTTTCAAAACATGCTTTTTTGGATATAAACCAAAAGAATCAAACTTTGGCCCGGATGCTCTGAAAAATGTCCATTTTACAGCTTCCAATCACCAATTGCCACATCAGCTAAATCACAACAATTGCACAGCATTAAACTAGAACCATATTCTATGGATGATAAAAAGAGAACGCAGAAACGGCCATGGCCATGGGTCGTGAGTCTGGCTGTGACCCACGGTTGACCAGACTAGCCACCCACGGCATGGTTCACCTCTCTCTGGCACCGGTTTCCGACCTTTAGGGTGATAAAATTCTTAAATGGTTAACTTTTCATCTCTAATTTTTAGTTTTGAATTAAAAAACGAGTTTTGAGACATTAAAAACGAGTTTTGGGACATTAGAAACGAGTTTTGAGGCGGGTCACGGCGGATACGATGGATTTGAGGCTTAGACCTGTGGGTCACGCCCCACGACGTGGGTTTCTGGCCAGACCCACGATCGTCACGACGATCGTGGGTCTGGCCAGAAACCCATTTTGAAAATCGTTTTGATTTGGTGTGAGTGATCTCAGTTTTATTATTTACATTTTTGTTAAATGGATGAGGTGTAAATGGTGATTGAGTGCTGTAAAATTGGTGGTTTGCAAAGTTCCTGACCATAGGGGCTCTCAAACCAAAATACTTCTTCAAAAAAAAAAAAAAAAAAGTGTTTCTCATCTTTATATTGTATCAAAATATCAAAACCAAAAAACACTTTTTAAAACCGTTACTAAACGTAAAATTGGTCTGATACATCTCCCATAAAACACTTGTCTCATAAAATGTGCATGTGTCATATTAAAAATGAAGTTTAATCTCTAGAAACGGACTAAAACAAACTTGTTTTATATTCAAATTCAATAATAGAATTGGTCTAATACATTGTCCATAAAACATAAACCCCTATTGAAAATCGTCTGAAGATTAAATTTCATATTTCAAGCAACAAAAGTGAATCAGACAGAATTGGTCAAATGAAACAGAAATATAATGATTTCATTTTACTCCAAATCACAACAAGATTAGTTATAATTTATATCGATCTCTAACTTGAGAAAGTAATATATATATGATTTACCAATATAAAGTTTGAAGTTTAACCAAAAGTCTTGATCGATAACTTTTCTTGAAATGAAATCACGAGTAGTTGAACCACTCTGATTTGTTTGATGTGGAAAACAAAACCTACGAGTTTAATTAGAATTATTATTCATAAGGAATAATACACTAAAAAACCTTCTTCTTTTTTTGACCTGAAAAGTGTTTGAATCTTACAAAATTGATGTATCAATCCACGTGACTTATATAACTATTATATAAATTTATTAAATGGTCTGCCTTGCAACATGTAGTCATCACGTGGCGGTAGCTTAGATTACTTGCTACTTGAGAATATGGAGTCGTGGGCTCACGTACCTTAAAAGGAAGACAGAAAAATAATTAAATTTGGTATTTATTATTATTATTATTATTATTATTATTATAAACTATATAATATTTATTTGGTGTGGATCATGTTGGAAACAAAAGGGTGGCTGCTGGGATACACTTGGTCACGTTCAAATGTCCATTTTTAAATTACTAGTTGTTGCCAACTCATGAGGATTAGGTATTGTAGCAAAGTCAAGAACGGTGATATAACTCAGATTAATGCCTACTCAATATTAATCTTCTATTTTTATCTTCATTCACAGATAGGTAATTAGTACTGCTGTAAAAACTACTTTCTTTTTTTTTAATACAAAAAGGCAGTATTTTGATCATTTTAATGTAAAAAAATTAACAATTCAATAAATTAAATTAAGAATTTTTAAATTTTAAAAAGATAATTAATGTAAAAATGAAATAAATTGAAACTGTTAAAAAAAAAAAATTACTGCACCTACGTGAAATTCAGAAAGCCTATGAAAATCATGACAATACTCCTTGTATAACAATGATTGATACTACATGACCACTTTTAGGTAAGACACAGCGATCTGTTACATCACGTACCTGAATGGCTGAATGTCAAAATGTTTGAGTTATTGTCGGTGACAACAATAATGTTTTTTTTTTTTTTTACTGTTTGAATTTTATAGGACTAACAATAATGTCTTTTAACCATTTAAATTATGTGAAATAATATTTTATTTTTATAAGTCTTTGTTGATCTAAATTTTTACCGATACATTGTCGTAATTATATGACAGCTGCATGAGACATAAATTCATTATCGGTCATGGTCAAGCACACCCATATCTGTTCGGAATTGCCTAAAAATTTTAATCCAAATTTCTTAAAAATTGGGCAAAGAATGAGAAAAGAGAGCGTAGAGTTTACCTACTCTCGGAAACCCGAGGTTTCAGACTCATTTCTCTCATGTTTTGCTTAAATTCTTGGAATTAGGACAAAAAATTCTTGGGGTTTGAAATCGGGATCTGAATTTAGATTTTCAATAGTTTGTTGTGGATCTTTATTATTAGCAATCTAAACGTAATAAAAGTATAGAACCCATTTATCTAAACAGGTGGATGGGTGGTCCAGAACCCGTTCGGAGAGATGAGTCCTATAAAAATTTTCTCCCATTTAGTATCAAAATTATTAATAATCGAAAAACAAAATTGTTAGAAATTTATGTCTCGAAAATTGTGCCCATATGAGGGGTGTTGAAATGAAAGATGTGGCAGAATGATAAATGTCTTGGAACCTTTACATGAGTGCAAGAGAAGCCAATAATACAATTGGGTACCACACTATAGTTGTGATCAGCTGTGCCCTACTTCAATGAATTCTCAGGCACTGAGATGATGGTGATCATCTCTTTGCTTGAGTTGTACAGTTGATCTGAATGTATGGTGTCTCTGTCTTTGTACCAAAGGAAAGAAGTTGGTGAAAGAAAGAAAGCACGTGCATGTATATATAGTGATACATCATTAAGATAGGAGGATGATGACCCCCATTGAATACCACCAAGCTCCAAGGCCCCCCCATTTGAGTGTTGTGTTGGTTCTCTCTCTCTCTCTCTCATAGATGGGGTACTAGGTTTAACAAAAGGTGGAGAATATCTTCACTGTGATTTTTGTTTTGTCTTATATGTCAATTATGGTGCCCACTACAAAGTCTTTCAGCAAAGTTTAAAAGAATGAAACTCTTTGAAGGTTCCCTTACCCTACATGGGCTCCGTTTGACAATGTTTTTTTTTTTTTTTTTTTTTTGGAAAAACTAGTCTTCTTATATAACATAAATATGAGAAAGTATACTTGAGTGTTTTGTTAATATTTTTTATTTTGAAAATAGAAGACATTATAGCACTATTCCTAGGACATTATGGAGTTGGATATTTGTATAACAAGACCCCTTTTTTATTTTATTTTTTTTATTTTAACAAATTGTAAAATTTATTGATAAACCATCAATCAAGTAGGGGCATAACACTCCTTAGATACAATATTATAGACACAATTTGGAATTTATTCAACTCTAACTCTATTTATAATATCTACACTAGTCTCTAGCAAGACTATGGGTGACAGAATTCGCATCTCTCCTAATGAGGTTAAAAAGATACATCTACTCTTAGTTGCGTGTATATATATACATTAACATAGGCAATGCTAATTTGCCTTTGAATTTTTATTTATTTTTTAACAATAACTGATTGGCACCGCTACATCGGCAAAATGTGATAGTTATGAAATAAATGTTTGATTTATAGCATTATGAGATGTGATATACATCTTCCTATTGTTCTTCTCTCATTCTCCCACTTTTCAAAATCATTATTAAATATGTGACGTCATGTGTATGACTCATATCCAACTGTAATTTTGAAAAGTAAAATGATACGAAAGAATGTGAATAGAAAATGTAGCATTTTCCCTATATATTAACACTATATAATATATAGGAGTAGGAAATCTCTCAATTTAAAACCATTTTAAGGTATAATTTCACTAAAGTTATAGATCTCCACCATTATTTTTTATTTTTTTTTTTATTTTTGGACACAGAAATTGTTGTTTTGAAGTGATGCAAGACCAAGTTGATTAGATATAGAAATTAGAACTGTGACCCCCGACTTGAAGGTGGAGTTTTTTGAAGCATACCCAAAACCCATTATGCAGGCGATTCTTAGCCGTCCATTGAGCAGAACCAATTAGACGGTCTTGATCAGCTTGACTTCTTAGTTCTTACATAAATGGGGACCACCTTTAGCCGGCCCAGTTTCTTGTTCCGATATCCATGCGTGGAGGCCGGCCCATAACACAATGTGTAGGTTCAGACAAAATTGAAAGCCGCTACTACATACCGTCCTCTACGATTTTTTAGATTTTTTAAAATTAATTATCAAATATTTTTATAATATGAATAAATTAATACTTTATCCTCCATCTCTATCACCTCATTCTTGAATAGATCACCAAACTTTATCCTCATTCTCATTACATTTAGTTTATTATTTTACAATATAATCAGATCTCGAGACATTTTATTGTCAAAATTATGAGAAATGCTAAGCTTACAAATAAATTTTACAGAAAAATTTTTACATGGCACAACATGATTGGATATAAGATAATTTTAAATTTTGAAAAACTTAATCATGCTATATCAGTTTGTAAAAGTTTTTCTATAAAATTCGTTTGTAAGTCTAGCACTTCTTCAAAATTATTAGCATTTCAGTCGGTAAATATAAAAAAGTTCTTACATGACGCATTTCTCCAAGTAGAAGGTGGTATGCTCGAGACTTGCTCAAATAGCTATGTTTCATAAAAACTCTCTCATATTTATTAAAATTGTTAAAAATATTTATGACCTCGAGGAGTAAATAAGTAATTTTTCCTCCTCAATTACAAATTTCAATATTTTATTATTTATTCCATAAAAAACTAACATTAAATGGAATAGAAAAATATATAAGAAAAACAAAAATATCCCTAAATATTTAAAAACAGTAATTAAAATGTTAAAAAAGCAGATAATATAAATTATAATTATGCTAAAATATGAGAGTAAGATTGATCTCTATTCTCTCAGATCCAGTGCCACTCTCTAATCTTTGTTTGGGCGTTCACACGTGATTACCTCCCCTTTTGGCGCGCTAAAGAGGATGGCCCACAGTGAGGGCCACAATTGTTGCCAGCTCACCACAACCTCAGACAATCATGTCGTGGGCCCAAGAGAGCAGTCCATTTCTTTGGTTGCTTAATTCCTAAAATGTCCTCTCACGGTTTCAACCAAGACGCGTCAAGGTCATTCTCAATGACAATATTGTCCTTCTCGGATGAAATTAATGGAGCATATGTTACGAGTAGTGCTATTGTTTTTCTCATGTTCTTTTGCATCTTCAATGTTGGTGTGTCTTTCAAATTATTATAAAATTAAAATTTAATATTGATTTATTACAAATATAATGATAATTTTAAAAATTATATTAGTTTTAAAGTGATATAAAAGAGACATTAAGTATTACTCAACATTAATTGACAAAACATATAAGTCCTCAAGAAGTAACTCAATTAGTTGAGATCACGTCTAATGGAGCCGAAGTCACTAGTTCGAATTCTCATTCCCTTCTTGTGCGGACATGTAAAAAAAAAATACTAATTGACAAAACGTCCCAAAGAGGTAGCTCAATCGATAGTGGACCACGTCTCATAATGCGGAGGTCATTGGTTCAAATCTCTCTTTCCCTTTCCCTTGAGTAAACATATTAAAAATAAAATAAAAAATAAAAAATAAAAAAATAAAAGAATAAAAACTAATTGATGAAACAAGGGCTAAACATTAATGTATTACTAAGAGTAATGCTAGACATTTCCCACATGTCCTCCATTTGTCTTCCCAAAATTAAGATAGCTTTTAAAATTACTATTAAATCAAAATGCAATAATGAAATACGCTTCAGTGCCAAGTCTAAAATAGGGAAGACTTATTTTACGCTTATTTTTTTTTATTCGATGGTTTATATGATGTTAATATTTTAAAATTTAAAATGACATGATGATTTATTTATTATGTGGCAACATATACATTATTAAATTTGTGAAATTTAGTAGTAACCATGAAATAAAGCATCTCTATTTCAAGTGATCCACAAAGGGCCCAACATTAACGTATTGAAGCCTATTAATCATATTCAATCATATTAGCTAATGATACAAGGTTCACCAATTGTTAAACTAAAGAAATTTGAATTTGAAGACAAAGTAGGCATAGAGTTTGTGTATATAATATGTTAATAATCCTTATAAACTTTTATAAAATCTTGTTGATATAGTGATTGTACACTAAGCACTTGAACAAAGCAAGGCATGCAAGCAAGCCAGAGTAAGAATGGTTCATTGGAATTTGGAGGTGCCCACAGAACGACCTCCCAATAAAAGAATAATGCATTTCTGTATGTATATTATGGATGAGCTCATAATATTCGGTTAATTTGGGATATATATGAGAAATGTTAGGTGTTCTTTTAGTGTTCTCTTAATGTCCTTCTAATAGTGATACGACTTTTAAAATTATCGTTAAATTTGAGATTATCATTATTGACTTTTAATCTATAAGAACACTAGAAGAACACCTAGCATTTTCCTATATATATATATATCCCAAATTTAAAAAAAAAAAAAGAAAAAAAAGAAAAAAGAAAAAAAAGAAAGAAAGTCAACCATAAAGGGCAAGTATGTAAAGACAGTAAGAACATCCCAGAAAGGCAGAAAAAACCAAATTGAATATAAAAGGGTAGTTTAGTGACTTCCTGTCCAACCATCAATCATGCAATGTTAACCTAACCAAGCAGCGTCTGCTGTCTCCAACACACTTCTCTTTCACTCTCTCCCCAAGTATCATCATCCATCGCCTATCTTTAAAGGTCCACATTAACGTTCCAAAAATAATTATCCACAGAGAGTTTTCGAAAAAAACAAACAAAAATTGCAAAACCACCCCAAAAAGTAAAATACTTTAACAATTGGGCCCTTCTTCATCTGCGCCTATTTTTCTAAACCCAAGACTAGCCCACCTCAGACCACCTACCATTTTTTCCCGTTAAGTTTCTCCAATTTTCCAAACCTCAAGTCCACCACCCAAAAGTACGGATTTTTCTTGACGGTCCTAACTTTGTATCCATTTGTCTACCTCAAATAGTCCCAATTCTTTTATTAGTGCGTCAGTTTTTGTGTGTTCCTGAGGCCAGAGCCCATTTCAGGTTTCCACTTTTCTTTCTGTTTTTATTTTTTTGTAGGGTCTGTTCTGGGTATTGTTTTTTGTTCTTGTTTTGTTTTTTCAGTTTCCTCACTTTCCCTTTTCTGGGTCTCTGTTGTTGATTTTGAATATCCATATCCAACCTTCTTTTCTTCAAGAGCGCACTTGTGAACGAAAAGAAAAAGTCTCTCTTTATATTTATTTTTCTGTTCCGTAGAGTGGAAACTTTCAAGCCTTTTTAATGGCACTAAGGGGACTTTCATGGCCGTGGCAAATGTAAGGTTTTTGGTGACAATTTCTTCTGCGTGACTCTTGTTTCATCAAAATCTGAAACACCCATTTGAAGAAAACCCAAGATTTGCATCCTCTCCTTATCAAATTTCAACCTCTCACTCTCAGGCTCAAAAAAATAGACCATTTCATGGTTTCAGACTTGTGGGGTTTTCTCATTTGACAAGGTCCTCTCATTTTTCCAATCAAAGACACCGCATTTTCTTTCTCATTCTCTCGCTCCCTCTTTCTTTCTTTCTTTCTTGATCTGTCTCTACAACCCCAAGAAATGTATGGAACACAAAGCAAGAGGGACCTTGCCTTAGAATTCCAATCTCAAATACCAATCTTGAGGCCCAGCATCCATGCCAGGAGGGCAAACCTCACTGTGAAGTTTCAAGACCTTTACGGTTTCACAGTAGAAGGGAATGTGGATGATGTCAATGTGTTGAATGAGGTGAGGGAGAAGGTGAGGCAGCAGGGAAGGGTTTGGTGGGCATTGGAGGCCAGCAAAGGAGCCAATTGGTACTTGCAGCCTTCTATCTCCGAAGGCCAATCCCTTAAGGCCTCGCTTAAGCTATCAGCTATGGCAAACGCCATAACTTTGAAGAGGCTCATTAGGAAGGGAATTCCTCCGGTTCTCCGCCCCAAGGTGTGGTTTTCGCTTTCCGGGGCGGCGAAGAAGAAGTCCACGGTGCCGGATAGCTATTACAATGACTTGACCAAGGCGGTCGAGGGGAAGGTCACCCCTGCCACGAGGCAGATTGATCATGTGAGTGAGTGATTTGGGTTTTTATGCATTGCAATGATGATTCTGGGCCTCTGGCAGAGTCGGGGTTGGTATATTGGACTTTTTGATTAATGATTATAGATTCTAGATTTGATAGACATATTGGTATGCCATCTATGGGGTTAGATTCCTTTTGAAAGATAAGTAGTTTGCAGCATGGATTTAGTACTATTGACTTATACGCAAAATGATCGTTTTTACTTTATTCTGATTTGACGATCTTTGTGAATGTTTGGGGAATCTTAGTTTGCAGGACTTTGTTGAAACAAATGTATTGCGACATTTTCTATTATCCTCTGCTGTAATGTTGTGCGTCACACCTCTTGATAAAATTTGTTGTCAGGTCATTTGATTGTGTGTGAACCATTCAATTACATGGCTATTGTTGCTGAATTAAATTAAATAATCTTTATATTGTTATAATAGAAACTTTAATGTCATTTTACTTATTAAATTGAAGATCTCTAAGCATTGCTGTACTGTAACTGAAAGGTTGCATATCAATGCCCGTTAACTCTACTTATCATCCTGTACAGCTTAAATTGGTGTATTTGATGGTAAGACTTAGGAAGATCCACACAGATTTGAGCAATTTGGGTATTTGATTTATGTGTTCTCAAGATTAACAAGCCTTATGTGTGGAAAAAAAGATTAAATTTCTCAAAGATGAAGTGTGTGGATGAGGGTTGAATGGAAGCAATTTCTAAATAGTTGCAACAATTTTATTATTTTTATTTTTATATACTATTATTTTTATTCTTGGGGATGATAAGAGTTTTATGGATGAATATAAAATGTATTGTGGTTTATTCTTGACGATTTAAAATCTGTTCTTTGAAAGTGCAATGTGCTTGTATGGCCATGCGTATTTTGATAATTAGTTTTGAACTTTGTTTTGGCCTTCTCATTTCTTCATTTCTATTCTGGAAGTAATTGCTTCAAGCCTGTAAATCTCAACTCTTTGAATTGGGAGATAGGGAGTACCATCAAGGCTAAAAGTTCTTAGGATGTTTTGATTTTGAAACAGCTTATTTGCTGTAGGTCATTAACTAGCCTTGTGATGTTTGATTACCATTATTGAGGAATTGAGACTGTGGATTGTAGATTTCTATACATCTGGGGTTTAATCCCTGCTTAAATTTTTAATGGTTGTATTATTTTCAAGGTTGGCATAATTCAGTTTCTCTGAGATTCTCAGTACAAATGTAAAGCCTTACTTTCCAAGAGATATTACTTTTATGCCAACTTTAAACTGTCATTTAATATCTTTTGCTATTTTCATACTTTTTATATACATGCAGGACCTACCGCGCACCTTCCCTGGTCACTCATGGTTGGACACTCCAGAGGGTCATGCTGCTCTCCGACGTGTTCTTGTTGGGTATTCTTTCCGTGATTCTGATGTTGGCTATTGTCAGGTGGGTTTGCTCCCTTCTAGATATGTACAAAAATATCTTTGTGCCAGTCTGGAGTTTGTTAATTATAACGGCATGATGCATCAGGCTCCTGTTACTGAAGTGTTTGGTTGAAATACGATATGTTGCAAACTAATGCATTCAAAAGTATCCCCCATGTGTATTTCACAGCTCCATCGTAAATCTTGTTCCAGATTATAGCATATAGAAGATTGTACTTTCGAATAAACTTGTTTCTGAATCATTTTGTGTCTGCAAGATACATGTTGATCCAGTGTTTTTAGTGTATAAAAAAATTAGAGTGCTAATGACATTAAGAATCTTGCTTTGATTCTATCCCGCTTCTAGTTTTACCTCGTAATGGCACCTTCAATTTGCACCAATTCAATTTGTTCAATCATGATTGCGTTTATTTATTTATCACATGCATTTATGAATGGGCTATATTTTACATTGAATTTTTCCATCAACTGTATTAATCTTATTGGTTGCTTCTCAACCAACACCTCATCTCACCAACTCTACTTTTTACCACATTGTAAAGCGTGATTGTTTCATCCCATCTTGTAAATATGCGATTAATCTACTGAAGATATAACGATCACAAAATACCTCATGTAACCATCCCTGCTTTGCTCTAATTGCATCTGCTAGTATTTGGTACGTATTGCATCTTTTCTTCTATATAATTGATGTGAAGCACCAAAACTGGTTTCTCTTACATGTCTAATAGTAATCAACTTTGACACCAAAACCAATTGTAAGTCCATCTAGATAATTGCTGGTGTATATTACCTAATCTGGGATATACATTTTACTTAATATTTTGAGTTATTCTTGGTGCAGGGCTTGAATTATGTTGCAGCATTGTTGTTGCTTGTGATGAAAACAGAGGAAGATGCATTTTGGATGCTGGCAGTCCTTTTGGAAAATGTATTAGTTAATGACTGCTACACAACTAACTTATCAGGATGCCATGTCGAACAAAGGGTGTTCAAAGATCTACTTGCTAAAAAGTGTCCAAGGTGCCTTGCTTTTGATGATTTAGTAGATGTATCCTTTATTTTCATGCTTTTTTAGGTCTCTTCTCCGCTACTTGCTAGGCTTCTCTCTTGTTGCTTCCTATGCACTTGGGTTGTGTCCTTGATGTAACTTATAAATAAATAAATTGGAAAAAAAAAAAAAAATGCAGGATGGCCTCTCATTTGGAAGCATTGGATTTTGATGTCTCCCTTGTTGCCACTGAGTGGTTTCTATGCCTCTTTTCTAAGAGCTTGCCTTCAGAGGTTAGAACAGTGTTGAGACTCTCTAGTACAAAAACAGTTAGTTAAGATTGTTTCCATAACAAACAAGTAACAATTCTTCTGTTTGTCTCTTTTTCCAGACAACTCTGCGGGTGTGGGATGTCCTTTTCTATGAGGGGGCAAAGGTTCTGTTTCATGTAGCTTTGGCAATCTTTATGGTACGAGTGCTTTTAGCCTGTAGGCTCTTTTCATTGCTTGTGTTGCCTAGTTGCTACTTGACTATTGATTCTTAGGACTGAATATAACTCAAACATCAGATATTACTATGGGATTAGGTTAAAGTTGTGATTTGCAAATGCAGATGAAAGAAGAGCAGTTGCTTTTAACCCATCATGTTGGCGATGTAATTAACATATTGCAGAGAACCTCGCATCACCTTTTTGATCCTGATGAATTACTAACGGTAAATTAATTCTCTTACTAATCTCTCATTTCAATTATAATGCTTTCTAAGTTCACCACCCCCCTCTCCCCTCAAAAAAAAAAAAAAAAAAAGGTCCTCAGAGAGGTGGAAGGGAAACTTGAAATTTGGAATTAATAATTCCTCTTTTTTGTTTTTTGGTAAGTTAGAAAAAATAATTACCCTTTCTTAGTGATAGAAGAAAGCAGAATAAACACTGATAATGAAAGATTTGGTTCGGCATCACTTAACAAAAAATTTAGAGGAGTTGCTATAGATGAATGGAAAAAAAAAAAGCTTTGAAAGTTTTTCTCATTTGGTGTGCACACACCTCCTTTTCTAGTTGGCCTAAACTTTCTCCAATCATTTTGGCTATTTTGAATTGTGGTATCAATCTCCTACTTCTTGTTTGTTGTTGGCTTATTACTTTGAACATTTTTTCAATGATAAAAAATGTTAATAAAGCTTCTAATAATTTGACTTTGCAGGTGGCATTTGATAAGATTGGTTCTATGACAACCAACACTATATCTAAGCAAAGGAAAAAGCAAGAACCAGCAGTTATGGCAGAGCTTGATCAAAGATTTAGACGGCTAAATTCGATCAAAGTTGATGATAAATAGCATTTGCTGTTGTTCAAAGTGTAATATGTCAGTCATCCTAAGTAGGGGCTTGTTGCCCCTCTGGAGAAGAACATTGAATTATGCTTTTTCTTTTTTTCCCTACTCCTCTTAAGGGAAGGACCGAGTGAAGAGAGCACCTGCTGATTTTTGGGTGTTGTAGGTGACAAATGTAAATTTCAAAATGTTACATTATATACAGTTAATTACATCACAATTCAGGGCATTGTCTAATTTTCTTCTGCCCTGTAAGTTTTGCTTTGATGTTTGGTTGTGCTTGTAATTTGTTACTTGAGTTGAATTTAATATCCTGTGAGAAGCTGTTTGATGGTCCTTCACGCCTTTCAGGCAATTCGGCAAAGGCAAAAACTCTGTACAATCTTGTGATACACATCTTTATGCTCAAAGGCAAAAACTCTACACACCAAGTGGCTTAATGGCATTTTCACTCCATCATAATGTATGGAGCGATGGGTAGTTAATGACTGAAAGGAAAAAAGAAAAAATAGGGAAGAAAGAAAGAAACACCATAGAATGGCCATTAGAATGGATTAGGATTCCTTGATGGGCTTACTTATTCGAGTAGGAGCGAGCACCTATTTGGACATGTAATTCTTATTTGGAGCTTTTCTCAATTTTAAAGGATTCTGGTCCTCATTATAATACCCTCTTATAGGTTGGAACAGGATCCTCTCCAGTTTATTTTGGACTGAAGAATATCAGTTCATGACTAGGATTTCTTCTTAAAAATTTTAGAGTCACAAATGAGACATATGTCCACTAACAAAAAATAATAAAAAAATATTATTTTATCTTAAAAAATAATAAAAAAATAATAATAAAGGGTGGTCCGGCCACCCCCAAGGGCCAAACAATTTTTTTTTTTTTTTTTTTTTAGATTTGGCCCTTGGGGTGGTCCGGCCACCCCACCACCCCACCACCCCTTATTTTTTTATTTTTTTATTTTATATTTTTTTTAATATGAAAACAATATTTTATTATTATTTTTCGTTAGTGGACATGTGTCTTATTTGTGGCTTTAGAATTTTGAAGAAAAAATTCTAGCCATGACTTGGATATTCTCCCGTCCAAAATGGACTAAAGAAAATCCTGTTCCTTGCTTAACAAAAAATCCTTTTCATATGCAGTTAAATTTTTACTGGACATGTAAATGCTATATACCACGCCACTATCTCACAATAGTGACATGGTATTGCAAACTTAACTTTAGATTAGCCATTGTTAAAAGAAAATAAAATTCAATAGTAGATTGGTAATACCACATCAGCATAGGCTTATAAGAGGGTATTATAATGAGGACCAAGATCAACTAAAATTGGGGATGCAAGTTGAGATAAGCTCCCTTTAAAGCTTATGTCTAAACATAAAAATCTTTTCATTGGAAGTTCAATTTTTAATGGACATGTCTTGAGAGTATTGTTATATATCACACCACTATCTCATAAGATTGAAGTGGCATTACTAATTTATCTTTATTTTTTTTAAGAAATGTTAGGAATCAATAAGTTTATCATATTTGACCCATATTCTCTTACAAATTTAATAGATCAACCATTAGATTTGTGGGGTCTATCATTAATTTTTGTAGGATCCACATAAGTCTACAAATCTAATAATTGATTTGCAAAATAAGATGAGCCAAATATAAAAAAAACATTAACCCTTAGCATTTCTCTTTTTCTTTTAACAAGGGTTAATCTATAGGTAAATTTGCAGTATCATGTCATGGTGGAGTGGTAAATGTGGTATAAACATTCCTCAGGTCTTAATAAAAGAATTTCCATATATAATAATATAAAAGAAAGAAATAAATAAATTATGAGCATCCCTATAAAAGAAAATTGAAAAAAAAAATAGTTTGGGAAATAAATGTCATCCGTATAGATATTCCAATTTCCACATGTGACATGTGCAATTCCTCTCCCCACAAAATACCGTTGTTCTTCAAGCTCAAACCTCAAACATTAGGACTGTACAAGTGGCTGTAGTTAGCAGTTATTGCCTAAATCGTTAACCGCAACCGCCTAAAACGGTTATTAAAATTACCTCTCCACTTAGATGATTAGCGATTACTAAAATCAATAACGGTTTTATAATATATGGGCTTTTGGGCTTTTTTAGGTGTTTTGAATAGTAAAATACAAGATGAATATAACAACTAACAAAAAAAGATTAACACAAAAATGAATATAACAATTAACAATATGTATAAATCAAGAAGATGCAAAATAATTGCAACAATATGTGAGTTTCTCCCGTACTTTTTCATCAACTACAACCTGGCAGCCCATAAACTTAAAAATAAATAGACAATAACTCACCCCATTGTAATCATCAATCATTCAGCCTGTGAGACTGTCAGAGAGAGAGAGAGATAGAGAGAGAGAGAGAAAGAGAGAGAGAGGGACGACACCCCATGAGACTTGAGTCGTGAGAGAGAGTTTGAGAGAATATGATGAAACCCTAATCTATATAAATCAAGTCGAGTGAGTAAGTGTTTATTTTTTTTCCAAAACAACACCGTTGTGGAGAAAAACAACAAAACAACATCATTTTGATGTTATATTTTAAATATATAAAATATAAAATATATATTTATATTATTATAATTTATATATAAGTGTAGGCGGTTAGCGATTATTAACCACTTTTCTTTATCCTTAAAACTGCTAACTGCCTCGTCTTATGCAATTATCAGTTTTTAATAATAGCTTACCAAAACAGTTATGTAGTTAACGGTTAACGATTATAAGTGGATAGCGGTTAGCAGTGCATTTATAACTGCCCCGCTTTAACGCCCCTGTCAAATACAGCCCACTAAACCCCGCTAAACCCAAGTACAGAGCCCAAAGCTCACATTTGCCACAATGCCCTCCTGGAGCATCAACACGGACCTGGACGACATCGACCTCGACCCCTCCGACTTCGGCTCCTCCATACCCCTCAAGAAGGTTCCGAACGGCGACGTTTTCTCGGCCTCTCGCGCCGGCGATGTGGAGCGCTTGAGGTACCTCCTCGACTCCGGTGTCAATGTCAACGCGCGCGACCAGTGGGACTCGGTGGCACTCTACTACGCGTGCCTGGCGGGCCACCTCGATGCTGCGAGGATGCTGCTGGAGAGTGGCGCGATATGCTCGGAGCATACGTTTGACGGGGACAGGTGCCACTACGCGGCACTGAACCTGAAGGTCAGGAAGCTGTTGAAGGCGTTCGAGGCGAGGCCGCCGCCGCTCGGGCCCTTGCAGACCGCGATGAGAGAGACTTTCATGGGTTGTGCGGGGAATAGGGCCTACGTGGAGCAGGCTGATGGTCAGTTTCAGATTTCAGGTGCATTGGATTTTCTCTTTTCCTTTCTCTTTCTCATGGGGAGTGGGGATAATGGGTTAGTTTCAATTTCAGGGAGATGGGTTTTTCTTTTCGTCTTGTGTGCCAATTTTGTTGGTGAAAATGCTTAATTTGTTGGATTGGTGATGTGGGTTTTGTTGTGTAGGTAAATGGGTTAGTTTTATTTTCTTGTACATAGGGTTTTTCTTTTCGTTTTGTGTGTGAATTTTGTAGGTGAAAAGATCAAAATTAGTTGCATGCGGATGTGGGTTTTGTTGTATAGGTGAGTGGGGATAATGGGCTAGTTTCAATTTCATGTATATTGGGGGCTGTTTTGTGTGAATTTTTGTAGGTGAAATGTTACATTTCTTAATTGGTGATATGAATTTCATATGGGGGGTGTGGGGATGATAAGTTAGATTCAATTTGCAGGTACAAACTCTGGGTTATTGTTTCTTGTGTAATTATGTTGTGAATGGTTTGAAGTTCTGCCAGTAGAGGTAGTTGTGGAAAGTAAGTTCATTTTGGGTTGAATGCCTGTGTTGGCCAAGCATCTGGGAATGAAAATGTGAAGGATGTTATCTACTTTGACTTATGGGTCAATTTTGTGTGAACTTATCTTGTGGATGAATGACCCAGATGGATATATTGGTGTATTGGAGTGTGGAGATGATGGTGCTAGTTTTAAATTTTGGGACTAGCTCTTTGGGTCGTTTCTTATTCCCATAGATTATGGAGGGCCCCTTTCATGTGGGTGTTAAATATTTGTCTTTGATTTGTTGGTTTTGAATAAGTGGATGGGTATAAAAAACTTGAAAGTTGGGATGAATAAGAAAAAATTAGTTGTCAGATTTATTGGTAATTCAGTGTAAAATATGGCAATATTGGGGAAATTGTCCTATTCTGTAGCTTAAAGTAAATTTGTGGCTTTAGTTGCTTCATCAGTGATGATGCCTATCAGCTCATTTGGTCTTATGTATTTTTCTTCTGCGAATACCATGCATATCAGTCTGACACTCAACATGTAATATTATTGGCTAGCTCTTTCATCGAGCGGGGGATTCAATTCATACCACTTCCCTCCAGATGTGGTATTTTTTGTACAAGGTAGACCGATTGAAGCTCACAGAGTTATCTTAAGTGCCCGGTCACCATTTTTTAAGAGGAAGTTTGAAACCGATTGGAAAGACCGCAAGGAAGTGAGATTTGCAAAGGAAAAACTGTCTTATTATGCTCTTTACAGCCTCATCCACTTCTTCTATTCTGACAGACTAGATATTGCAGTAGATGACATGGAGGATCTTGTGAGAATATGCAAAGTATGCAAATGTGAATCATTACAAAAGATTCTTGAGAAAGAACTTATTCACCAGAAATATGCAGAATACAAAGCACTGAGGGACACAGATAATTCTCAGAAACGCTTCATTTTACAGGGCCTGTCCCTTCCTGAAGAAGATCGACTTCCGGCTGCCTTACATCAAATTCTTCAAATTTCCCTTGCCAACTCCAACAGGGAACGCAACCAAGACATTAGTGTTGAGAAATTATCATTTTATGTTGGTGCAATGCAGATCAGTAATTTTGTAGATGATCTTGCAGATGTTTGTGTAAGAGTTGATAAAAAGATTTTCCGTTGCCATCAAGTGGTTTTAGCATCAAGGTCAGAATACTTCAGAGCAAGATTATCTCGTATGAAGGATTTTCATGAAGGAAAAGATGCATTACCTGTTGATACCCTTCCATTTCTTGAAGAACATGATTTGAGCACAGAAGCATTCGAGAAAATGATCGAGTATATGTAAGTTTATTCTGATTACAGTAGAATACTGAGCTTAGATCAGAATATTCAGAGGAAGAGATGCTGGAAAGATTATGTTGTTACAATAACCATAGATCTCTGGCCTAGCCAGGATTTTGTTGCACTTGACAATTTCTTATGCGATCAATTACTTAACATACTGGGAAAGAAAGAGTTTAATCAACCATTTATTATGATTGCATGCAATCATCATTTATCAGAACCAGACTAATTAGCATGTAGCTTATTTTGACTCCTTTGGTTGATTCAGGTACACTGATGGTTTGAAGGATATAGACCCGGATCAGGTACAAAATGTATCAATCAAAACTTCTTGCAGCAGAAATTTCTTCTTTTGGAGTTCTAACACGTGTTAATTGATCAGGCTGAGGAAATGTTTGATGCTGCTTCTAGATACTTGTTATTTTCGCTTAAGCGTGCTGTAGCTGATGCGCTGTTGCCGCACCTGGAAATGGTCTCGCCTGCAGAGTTGTGCCATTGGCTGATATTATCAGACATGTACATCTTCTCTCTTTATCTATTTGATCTTCCTAAGATATCTTGATCAGTAGCTAGAGTAAAGGTGAACTGATAATCTATTAGATCTATATGTGGGGCTTGGGAAGGTAGTACGTATCTGACTTATTATATTTCTTACCAAGTGCCACATATGTGGCCCATCATACAGCTATCTGACAGTTTCTGAGCTCTTGAATAAGGCACTTGGTAAGTGAACTGTTCAGGCACTTACCAGTACTGTGGCCTACAAAGATTCAGCTCTTGATCTGCTTCTAGGATACTCATCTAATTCTGACATCGTCAAGAAGCAGCCTTTCAGCTTCCACAGTGGATTTGTTGCTTCATATGAGAATCCTTAGTAGGCTATCCATGTGTGGCATAATAAGTACCTGTGAGCACTTCATAGCTTTAAAGCTCTTTCACTTCATAGCTTTAAAGCTCTTTCACCTGTTCTTAATATAATCATCATGGGAACCCCAAAAAAATGTCACTTCGACATGTTTTGACAAGAAAGAACTTTCGAGTTCACCACAGTTGACATGCTAAATGTGCCGTGTTCTGCCATGCTTATCATCCCACCTCATTGTCTTCATAGTCAACGTCATTTGGTGATTTAACCATGTACAATCTGGAGTACGGTCATGGGAAGCCAAATAATTTGACAAGAAGCTGGAACCCTTACGAATGATAGCTTTATAGAGGGTTAGAATTGAAATTGAGTGAATCATTGATGAGTAAATTATTGAATAGTTTATTAGCCTTGAACATAATTTGTGGTTGTAATACTCATCAAAAAAAAAAAAAAAAAAAAAAGTGGTTGTAATAGTAATGAGTGGTTACATTGGACTTGTAGGTATGGTGTTGCAAAGATACGGGAGTACTGTCTAGACACAATTTCATGTAATTTTGAGACATTTGAAGATACACGGGAATTCCGAGCAATGCTGTTGACACTCCCACCACCATCCGGAGATTCTTCACTTCGCACCACTGTTCCAAGTGCTCCAGGAGCTGTAGTCAATACGGACCAAGCAAATCTTCTTGATGATTTACGAGAGAAGTGGCTTGAAGCTGAAGCTGCTGAGCTTGACCGGAGAGATGAGAGTGCATTTCTCTTTGACAAGCGCCTTGAGATGCTTATGCTTGTTGCTGAACAAGAAAAATCTGATGGGGCTCCAGCTGATGAACTTCATGATTGGCCCAGATCACCTGTATCACCTCCTGCCTCTGTCCCCATGCCAAGCGAACAAGAGAAAATATAGGTTTATATACAATTTTTTTTTTCCTGATGTATTAACAAAACATTCTTTTGTTGTAGTGAACAAATGGGACAATAAAAATTGCAATGCATCGGAGTGCTTTAGTTGGGTTTTTTGTAACTTTAGTTACTCGAGCATTCGTGATCTTGGATAGTTTTATCTTGAAATTGTTGTGTAATTGATTACTGGATTACTACGGAGTAATGAACTTCTTAACCATGGAGTAAATGTGCACTGACGACCATTGCGATTAGGTGGTCGATTAAGATCACTGAAAAAAATGTGACTTCACTACACAAATTAGTGCTATCAAGACCTAACTATAACATCTTTCTTGCAAACATCTTCCATGAACAAGTGCTTGTTGAAGAAGTTTACTCAAGTTCACACTAGGGAAACTACAAGTTGATGATGATTATCTTTTTGTCTATGTCCGTGTGAGTCAAGCCAGTAACAATGCCTGTGTCAATGCACTTCCAAGGAGCTCATATAATTTATATCCTATCATACTTGAGCATCAACTTGAAATGATATACAAGTAACACCAACTTATCAAAAAAAAAAAAATATATATATATATATATATATATACAAGTAATACCAAGAAAGACGAACAAATAATGCTTCAAGCCCCACTTACATTATTCCCCAAAATCAATGTAATTTGAATCAAAAGAATATGCCTAAGAACAGTAACCTTTAGTTAAAGCAAGAAAATTTACAGGACCCTTTTTTTCTTCTGTGGTTTACATGCACATACTAGAATGAGCGCTCTCTCTTATACATGGAGAGCAACAGAACATTTGCTAACTACAACCAAATTTACTTCTTCTTTTCCTGTTCTCTTAGAATAAAAACAATAAATAAAGAGGAGAAAGAGGGGGGAAATATTCTTGAGTTGTATTTCAGGTCATTCTCCATCAGGACTTTCCTTTCCTTCGACCTGATCAGAGGCTTCCTCATTCGCGACCTCAGAAGCCAAAACTGTTTCCCTTTCACCATCCACTGAAGCTACAGGGGATGCATCGGGAGTATTACTGTCTTCAGCATCCTCTGCCTGTTGTTGTAGGCTCCAATACATGATGCTAGCCGTCAAAATAAGGATCATCTTCTGGTTTACCTGTAGTTAAGGCAGGCATACATGGCAATAAAAAGTAGAAATTACTAAAGAGTGATGTATTTTTACATTTGAAAATACCAATTGCAGTCTCACAAACCCAGTTCACCTATAAACATAAAAAGTCAACTCGATAATATCAACTCTTGAACTTCTTCACCCTTCTTTCAAAAGGGATAATTATTTTTTGATAAGTTAAAAATTATAATGATCCCTTTTGAAAGAAGGGTGAAGAATTTAAAAAGGGATAATTTCAATACATGTCGCTTTGTCATATAGTATACTTTTGGATTGAAAAAACCTAGAGGTGAAGAAAAAGGAGTTAAACTGGCCAGGTTGATTAGTAATGTATCATCCTCACTAATAAAAAGACGACAAATTGCTAGGACTTGAATAAGTATACAGGCTCAGACTCATATTCTTCACAAAATGGACTATCAAAATAGCAAGGTCCAGAATTCCATATCTGGATTTCGGATCTCTTTTAAACATTCAAATAGTGACAATTTAAAGTGACTAGTCAGGCCCAAAAATTGAGTAAAAACGAAGTGATGGTTCATCACAACACAGTGGCAAATGTGAAGAGAATATATGCATCCAATTTTACAATGATAAACTTACCTCTATAATATCCTCAGGTAACAAGAAAATGGAGCACCCCAGCTTTCGTGCAACACTTATTATATATGTTGCATTCAACTTCTTATCTTCCTCTGCAATATAAATGACAGTAAAGTGAGACTTTTTTTTTTTCCTCTTTAATGCTTATACATTCTTCTGATGGTCTGCAGTAAGCCAAAAAGGTGCAAGCTTGGCAAATTTCTCATTTTTTACCTAACCTGAAGTATGAGAAAGTTGACATACCAGTTTCTCCCTTTGTAACAACACTCCAATTCACCACCCTTGGCTCTACAGCACTAAGAAGCTCGAGGAAGAAAATCCCATTTGAAAGGTTTTTATCCTAACACAAAACATTAATTCAGACACAAAAACCATAATCATGGGTTACAATCTGATTGTAAAACAATGCCATTGTTTAAAGCATTACCTTAAAGCTATCCATTTGGGAGTTTCTACCCGCCTTCTTTACTTTGTCGTTTGCCCAGTTTAGAATGTCAGCATCTTTTATCTCTTTACCCTTTTTACCTTGGGAGTGTGATCTCAAGTTTTTTAGGAGTTGGAGCATAGTGAACCTCATGAGTTGCCATAAATATGCTGCAAATGGGGCGGCGGCAAGGAGATAAGTGTTTTCCAATGGTTTTAGAGCAATCTCTACAAATTACACTTTCTTGAAGAGAATGTTATGAAAGAGGAAAATAATCAAATTAATATAGATATGTGCAAAAACTATTTCAAAGAAAGAAGAATAATTGAAAGGTTAGCAAGTTAGAGAAGTCCCCCAATAATTGATGAATATTTTGTTTCGCTAAGTAAGAGACTAGCCAGTAGCCACATCCAGTGGGACTCAAGCCCATAATAATCCAATCAGCACCAAGCCGGCAACCAATCAAAAGGCCCAATACTCTGGTGTTAGCACCTCATGACCTTGACAAAAGGCCTATGGCCTCGCCCCTTTTGTGCATCCTGTTGTTCTCTTATAAGTGAGGCAGCTATCAGATAGGTGTAAATTTTCTCACACTAGCAAGTGTTACTTGCTTTTTCCAACCATTAAACTACTTGATCAATATGTACTAGTTTCTACTTCGAAGATTTGGGTTCATGTAGTCCAAATTAGTAACAGATTTGAATACCTACAAAGCTGGGAAACTATGAAATATTATTGGTAAGGACTATTCGTATTTGTGTCATATGTTCAAATACCCCACTCCATCCCTTTTTGGTGATTCAGTTTTTACTGTTCATATCAGAGAAAATATAAACAAAAGCACCTATCTATCTGTCCTAATTACTTTTTTAGAAGAGTTATTAGGGTTTATGAGTCATTAGGGTTTGGGGGTATTTTTGTCATTTTGATATTTTCCTGAACCTAGATAATAAGATGTGTGGTAAGGCTACAAAACAATTTCAATAGCCTTCATCTTTTGCATTTAAACCGTTCATACAAACTATAACAATTTTCTTGAGTTGGCTACAAGAATAACTTAGAGACAAAAAAAAAAAAAAGACTTCATTTTGTTTCTATCATACAAAATGCTATATTACTGGAATAGTGTAACTTTACACCAGATATCCAAAAAATAGAAAACAAAACACCACAACTTCCAATTATATAGCAACAAATCACACACCCGTCATATGGATAAACTGAATGGAGCAGTAGTAACAAGCAAGGTAACAGCAGTTTAGGGGTAAAATTTTAAAACTTACCTAGTATGAGCTTTTTATTTCCTTGCACAATATCATTCCCAGCTACATTCACAAGGGAGAAGTTTAATTGCTTTCCAATCTTTATAACTTGGTTGCAGTTCTCAACTTTTCTAAATGGCATCTTTATAGGAGGTTTTGATGCCTGCTTCCAGTTAACTGATTCTGGTGAAACTTTGTCAAGAACTTCTAAAATAACCCATCTGCAAACACAAGGAACCTATCGTCAATCAAGATTCATATGGGCTTGACGCTACTGAGCAGAAAACAAAAACCTCACCCATTTCTGACATCCTCAAAAACATTATTGACATAGGTAGCAACTCCAAGACTGTTAATCCACAATCGGAAGCATCTCTCCTCGCGAGACGTTTGTGCATCATCTGTCATCATCTCAGCAAAAGACATCTTTTTGCTGTCGACTGTCAAGCCATTCCTGCATAGAAAGTTGCATGCCATTAACATTGAACAATCAAAACAGATAGGGTTTGCACATCCAAGGAAAATAATGAAAATATGGCATTGTTGTACCATCATAAATTACCAGAAAAACGGTTAAGTTTCAGGAAAGGTACCATTTGGAAATTATTATGCAATTTGAGGGATGAAAAATACAAGCGTGAGTGTGAATAAGGAGGAA
This sequence comes from Corylus avellana, assembly GCF_965113065.1. Lineage (NCBI taxonomy): Eukaryota > Viridiplantae > Streptophyta > Magnoliopsida > Fagales > Betulaceae > Corylus > Corylus avellana. The sequence continues at coordinate 1,459,548 of NC_142494.1, read as the reverse complement.
GAAGTAATAGTACGAGCTATATTTACAATGTTGCACATACTAGTGAAATTAAGGACCAACAGTCTCCATTAATTCTTCTACAGAAAAAGAGACTTCGTAGATCACCATTTTCACAATCTGTCTGTTTTCTTCATCTTTTGTCCAAGTCTACATGGCTAATTGTGGTATACAGCAAGCACACATGCAAAAAAACTAGGACCAAAATTTCCAGAACAGGCTCAAAAAAAGTTCTACATGAAAACCAACTAAGCGAGATAAAATATTTATAAATTTCTAGTTGTTATTACTACTACTACTACTACTAGTAGCAGTAATCTATCATTATAATTATTATCATTATCTTTGTTATTGTTGTTGTTAATGTTGCTATTATTACTTTTTTTTATAAGTAATCGCAGATTATTAAAAAGAGCCAAAAGGCACAACCCAACCACACACGAAGTTTACAAGAGATACACCTAGCTAGAAGAAGAAACAAAAATCAATAAAAACATGAAAGCTAGAAATATTTAAATCAAATGCATATGTCCAATTTATCATCATATTTATTCTGAACGCTTATAAGATTAAAATAGAAAGAACAGGTTTAACTGATGAATCATGGCAACATATTTCCAAAGGGGCACAAAAGGGATCTCAGAAATGTATTGTATGCACCAAATCTTGTGCAAAATTAAGAGAAGTTCTGCTCCTGAAACAGATCCATATAGAAAGCAGAAGATAGATCACCACAAATAGTGACATAGACAGATCTACTTACAATAACTAGCAAGTTTATGTACAACAGATAACAAATAGATCATATCACATAAATTGGGTGGCAAATTAGAATCAGTTCATATAAGAGGTGAAAACATCAACAACCTAAAAGGCATAGTTTCAGATTTCAGTTTTTTTATTTTATTTTTTAATTTATTATTTTTTTTTTTTAGTGGGGGGGGGGGGGGGGGAGGCTAGCATATTTGCAAACTGAAAAAAAAAAAAAAAAAAAAAAAAAAAAAAAAAAAAGAAATTGTTCCTCACCTGTGCTGGAATATTTGTGCAACAAATGCAAGATTAAGATTTGGTGAACCCTCAACAATGTCCTTAGGAGTGAGGTATCGTTTGCAATCCAATTTCTCTGCATGCGCAAGAACCATATTTGCTCTTTCTGTAGGATCTTTTGTTTCCAGCTCACCGGGGCCTGAGTGTTCAGGTGCAAGAGCGGTAAGCAGGTAAGTATATGCCTCTCCGTCCTGAAAATGCACAAGGTTAAAACAACATCAGAGACATTATGCATGACACATCTGAAACATTGTATAAACATGTCTGCATATAAGTGTTGCAACATTACTATTTCCCTTAGTAGTAAATATGAGTCCAATTGCAGCTATCATTGATAACACCATGTTTCCACAATTTATTCACCATTTTCCTCCTTTTTTTTATCATAAGAAAGTGGATACAATGGATTCACCAAGAATAAATATTTATTTATTTATATATTTTTGTTTTAAGGTAATAGACTTTTGTTAAAATAGCTGAAAGCCTGAAAGGGTGTAGCCCAAGTACACAAGAAGTGTACCTGAGATAGACAAACCCAGACTAGCTATTCTCATCACTAAGATGTGTCAAATTAAAATTACAACCTCTGCTATTAGATTCAACCATAGTGTTTAGTCACTAACAAACTGGTGAGCGCTCTCTTACCTTCACGTCAGACGAGAAGTTTGTAACTTGTTTCTCGTACCCAACTTTTTTCAGATGAAAATTCATCCATTTCAGTAAGACCTTTTCAGGTGATAAGCCCAAAAGCTCCTCCACATCCTGCAGATTGGATTCCATTAGCAAAATAATATGATAATCATTGTTTCCAGCATATATAGCAAAATGCAAAAAGAAATTATAGCCTTTGCATATTATCAAAACATAGATCAAATAGAAGGAAAAAAATCACATCGCTGTCATCCACCAATTCCACCAGTTGAGGAGTTTTCTTCAGATTGAGATCAGCCAATAGTTGAATCTGAACTTGCCACCATAGAAAACACAACACAATCAATAGTGTAAACATTGACAACCCAACTCTTTGAGTCTTATATGCTGAAATAAGATTAATTGCCCTCATTATGGTGTCTAAGTCCTAAGAGTGTATATGCAATGCATAAAGGAAAAAGTTCAAGTTTCATACCTTGATTATTTGAGAAATCAAGCCAAGTAGCAGATGTGGCTACAAAATCAACAAGAAAAAACTTGAGCAAGTTTAAAACCAAATTGAAAAATATAACAAGAAGAGTATAATGCTAGCTGGTAGTAGCTCAACTTACTCTTCCTTCAATTAAGTCCTGTTCGCCAATATTAACCACTGTGCAGCCAATAGCTTTTGCAGAATTGAGGCAAAGAGTATGATTTTCATTCCTCTCCCATGGATTCAGGACCTTTTTAGTATTAATAGCTCGCTCATCTATGGTGCCAGGAACAGCTATATTTATAAGCTTACTACATGAAGCAATTAAAAGCATCAATAAACAGGAGTACCATTATTAGCAAACATGAAAACATCTACTAAGAGTAATCAGTATAAAATAACCAAGTGGGTCTGGCACATCTACCAGAGAAGAACTCCATCCTTTACAAGATCAAATAAAGCATTTGTAGATGGATCCATGGGAAGATCCTTCTTCAAAAATGGATCATCTGCCAGGTAGCTGTTAATGTGGGCAACATAAGAAGCCTTCTCAGATACGTTAATTGAGTGGTGAACGGTTGTTGTTGTGGCCTTGAGAAATGAAGAAGAATTCTTTGAACCACCTGATCTTGCTGAAGCTCGAGATTGTAAATTTAAATATGCCTGCCAATTAACAACACTCCCCAAATTTGTCATCCCTATTCATTTCATCACAGTTACCTTCTCAGATTCATGCAGAGACTTTTTTTTTTTTTTTTTCTTCCTATTTTTATATCAAATTTAGCAAAACCATAATTCATTCGCCAAATACCAATAGCACAGTATGCACGTAATAATAAATGGAAAAGAAGCATGAGACCCCATACTTCAAAGACTCACCCGAAGGTAGGATTCAAAATCAATTTCTTCGTCCATATCCTTATATGACTCCCCCAAGATATCCTTAATCTCATCCTCAGTAAACATTTCGGTAAAAGCCTTCAATTTTACAAAAACGGCTGGCAAATCTCCCACCGTGACTTGACCAGATTGAGTCCTTACAGAAACATACTGAAACCAATGCAGCCCAGTCAACATCTCACCCCCAAAATCATCACTTAATCATAAATATTATCAAACAAACGAATGTACAAATTCAAGATTATTATTCAAAATGCACATATTTGAGAACAGAGAAATGCGTACTTTGGCTTTGAGGGTACGAAGCTCCACTTGGGTGAATTGACTATGCAGCCATGAATCAGACACAATAACACCCACAAAACCAGACATCTTGACCTTTGTTTGCGCAAATTCCCCAACACCAAGAAGAACACTGAACGCCCAGAAAGTATATAGTCACATATTACATATGTTATATCAGAATTGCAACAAGGTAGCATGAAATTCAATAACCAAATAATAAGAAGACACAAACTCAGATCCATATATGTAAAAAGAAATAGAAATCCGATCGAGAAACCATACTGCACATCTAAGTTAACGTGCATGCATATCCAATTACACGGTTTTTGATTGATCCAACAGTGGAATCCAACAAGGAGCGTAAGAACGCCTCAATTTCAATCAAAATGAATCAAATTCAAACCATACAAAGAAAATAATCAATACCCATGTAGCAAAATGAAGATTTGAACCTCGTGAACCAACAAATTCAATGAAAAGGAATCAAATTTGAGGAGAAATAGTAAACCCCACGTAGCAAAATTGTGTTTTTTAGAGTGAGAAATGCGGAGAAAGTACCTTATAGACTATAAGAAACTGATGCTGAAATTGAAAGCTTTCTCATTTTATCATTCTTTTCTGCGCAGGTTTGGCTGTTCAAGAGAGAGAGAGAGAGAGAGAGTTTTTTTTTTTTGGGGAGTTGTTTTTTGATGCACAAATGGAACAGAGGCTTAGGGGGTTGGGAGAGAAAAGCGTGTTGCCGATAGGACCCGCGAAGACCCAGGGGAAGCAATTGCCTCTTGAGCAAGCAGAGAGAGAAAGAGGCCAAAGCGCAGGCCAAAGGTGGTGCTTTTATTTATACCATCACCATTAAACACTCTTCATTCAATCTTCACGTGGAGCCTTCTTTGGTATGAAAACTATGAATGCGATATATATATATTTTTCTTTTTTTGTTTCCCTTTTTTTTTTTTTTTTTTTTTTAGATATATTGGAAACTTCTATTACCCACAAGTATTGGACTTTTTGTGGCCATAATCTCAAACTTCTAATTTTTATAATTTTGGTATTCCAATAATTTGCCCCTTTTAATTTCACCAATCCATTAGATTTTTTTGTTAAATCTTATCGAAAGGATGCCAAAATCCTGAAAATTTTCCCATTTTAAAAAATGAAAATTCCAAACGCGGATCAACAGCCACGTAAACGTTTTCTTTTTAATAAATTTTACTAGGGTATAAAGGATATTTCTCATATTTATCATTAATTTCACCTTAAACTATGATACTTGGGTGTAAGTGAAGTTTTCTCGAGATATATTACAAAAAAATAATGTCATAAACCACATTTTTATTTCACAATGCAGAAGTAGCGGTCTTAATCAACCATTGAATCAATCTTTGTTAAACTGGATTAATTGTAACTGTCACATTATCATTATAAAATTGTTGTGAGATAAAAATGTAACTTCTAACACTACTTCATTACAAAGATAGAGATTTTTTTCTATTTGAGGCCAAAGCAATTATATTTTGGTTTTTCGTTATTGACAAGATATATCAATTTTTTGTGGCTCATTTTAGTGCAAATGTGGAGACAATATTTTAAGGGACCAGGATTGATTTATGTCCCATATTTCTCGATTGTGAAATGAAGAGATCCTATTCCACTTGAAGGTACCATTTAAGTAAGTAGATAAGAATTTTGTTTTTATTTTGTTATATTTAATAGTCCATATAATGTCACGTAATCAAATTTTTTTTAATAATTTTTTTTTTTAACAGGTCCACATAAAAGGGGAGAGGGGAATTCGAACTAGTGATCTCTATTTCATAAGGCATGGTCTCTAGCTGATTGAGCTACCCCTTTAAGACTTTTTTTTTTTTTTTTTTTGTAACAATATATTCACCACGTAAAATTATATACACCATTAAATCCGTAAAATAAAATTTTGAGTGCATAGTGACTGGCTCAAGTTTCCTTTCTTGCATCTTCTATTTAATGCACATATTGCATCCTACTTGACCTTCCATATCATTAGTTATTAATTTGAAGAACACAAATTATTGAACCAACCTTTGATTATCTTTAAAGAGGGAGAGAGAAAAGTTTTCCCATCAAAGAATTAGGTTCTTTTTTGGTTTTTTTAATAGTATGATTGAAAGAGAGTTTTTTTTTTTTTTTTTTGTGAGCCATGGACCGGGATCCTTTCCAGTTGAACAAAACTTGAGATGAACGGGTCAATTATAAAAAGAGGGTAAAATGGTAATTTTACCTTTTATTTTAACAATTTTACCCTCCTCTTATAACTAACCCGTTTTTTCAACGAGAGAGAATCATATTTTGTGTGCCATAGCCCTATGGGCTCTTTGATTTCATTTCAAACTATGCACAAATTGAGGAGTCACGACTTCCCGCCCCTCTGGTTCCGTTTATATATATATATATATATGAAGCGAAAGTAGATTTGCCCTCAAGAGACTTTGAAACAAAGCTCCCCCATTTATTAATATTTTTTTTGCAACATTTGTAGTGCATATAGTTAATCCTGTTATATTTTGCATTTAATAATGTAAGGTGACAAGGGCATGATGGTCGAAGTTGCCCTACCGACCAAAAAGAAGTAATTAAGATTAATAAAAATATATAAAATCCCACGTTTGAATGACCTTTTTGTCTCGAGGGTTTAACTTAAAAAGGAGAACAATCGGATGTGCAATGCTCAACGGCCACCGTCCAATAACAATCAACATACAAAGTCGGCAAATTTGACAAACATCAAAGGTGGCTTGCCCACTTTTCTGTCACCTCCCATGTTTTATGTTAATGGTGTTAAATCATATTAATTAATATGAAAGTGTAGATTTAATTAATATTTTAATACTCATATTTATTTGTGGGTTTAAACTTTCTATTAAATAATAATAATAAAAAAGAAGAAGTTAAATTTAATACTCGAAACATTTAGTTTACATGAGAGATAAATGACAAAGACAAAATTTCAACTCAAGACATTTGCTCTGATACCATATTAAATAAGCACTTATTTTAAAAACAATCTTAACCACAGGTCCATAGTAAACAATTACAAAGGGACATAGTTTTTCTCTAAATTGGGTTGGAGGAATTTTCTCCAACTCAGTTTTTAAAATAAGTGTCTATTTTTTTAATAACATGAGAGACACACATGTTTTTTTAATAGCATAGACAAAGTTGAAATAAATAATATTAAAAACTCAGGTACATTTCACATATTATTAAAAAAATGGATACATGTCATTTTTATAAATTGAGTCGTAGGAAGTTCTTCCAACCCAGTTTAGAGGGAAAAAGTGGTTATATTAGCTAAATATAACTATGAGGAAACTTCATTTAACCTCCCTTAGTTTAACAATCTTTCATTTTTTTTTTCTTTCAATTTTACTTATTTGTTAAGATTTTCCCTTAAATTCTATCAAAATTTTCAAAATACCCTAATTTTTAAAATATATTTATAAAATTTTAAAGATTCATACTTGAATATTTTTGTAAATTCCGTTAAATGTTAACCAATGCCTAAATTCTTGTAATTTTTTTCCTAAAGAAAATGACAATTCTAACCCTCTTCTATTAGGATTTAACGAAAAATCTTAATGGATTGATGAAATTATATATATATATATGGAAAGATGGATACATTAAATTGAAAGCTTTTAGAGTTAAACGGGTAATTGTAAAAGTAATGGAAGTTCAGAGAAATTAAATGAAGTTTCCTTTATAACTAAATATAGCTAAATCTGCTAAAGATGCTACGATAAACCCTAAAATTATTTAAGATTAACTAATCTATTATTTTATCTGACCTATTTTAGGAATTTGTATATCTTATTCTAAATTTCTAATAGTTTATACAACTAAAGATATTTTATATTAGCGATTATGTATAGATAAATAATATCCACTCAAAAATAAAAATAAAAATAACAATATATATTATATAGATAGATAGATAGATAATATATGTTGTCCGATTGCGCGTCCGATAAAACCACGCCAATCCCGTGAGTCCGTGACGCATATGCTCCATCGCCGGACCAAACGGAGTCAAACTTTATTTTCACACAACAAAAAATCCCGCCGAGTCAAAGGTATGTCAAATTCTCATCTCGTGTTATAAGCCCAAAGGCCTATAGTGGATTAAAAAATGAACAAATTTGATACAAGCCGAAACCCAAACCCAAACCCAAGCCCAAGACCAAACCCAAGCCCAAGCCCAATTTTATTTGTTTCTCTATGAAAGAACATGGGACATGTTTTAGCCCATCTTGTTTGGGACTATAACAACTTCTTTTGGCATCTTTCATACAATGGGCTATGCATCTAAGTTAATCTCAATTCCTACATGAGCATTAATGTGGTTGTTGGCTTTCTCTTGCAGCAGGATTTGTTAAGAGGGCACAAAATATGAGAGTTTTCTTGGATTGGAGAAATTTTTTTCAATTCAGTTTATAAAAATGACATGTATCTCTTTTTTTAATAACATGTGAAATGTACACGTATTTTTAATAGGAGTGACAAAGTTAGAATAAATAATATTAAAAGTACACGTGCATTCCCCATGTTATTAAAAAAAATGATTAATTTTGTTTTTTGTTTTTAAATTGATTTAAGCTTTTGAAATAAAATAGTGATTTAATATGATATTAAAGTTTACAATTTCCTATCCGCTTAAGTTTTTGAAATAAGTTTAGCAAAAAAAAAAAAAAAAAAAAAGAAGTTTTTGAGACAAGTGGTTAGGCGTCTTGTTATAATTTATTTATTTATTTTTTTTTTTGGGCCTATTCAATGCGAGAAAGGGGGAAAGGAAAAGTTGTCATGTTATAGTTATTTGGGCATTAGTAATACTCATAATTTCAAATAGAAAGTTAAAAATACATGTGGAAATCACGTGGTCTAAAGGCAGAATTAACTTAATAGATTGAGTTGAAAGAAATAAAACTTTGTTATTTCAAATTATAGGTTAAAAACAGTATAAATGTGTTTAACACACAGGGATGTAATTGGGATCACTCGTTATACAATGACATGGTTTTTGACATTTTGTTAAGAAACAAAAAGAACAAAAAAAAAAAAAAAAAAAAAAACAACCAAAAACATAGGAACTCTAGACTTACATAGTTCACCCTAACTAGGCTACGTTCATAGAGTTGCTGAGAATTTTCCACTATGCGTCTCTATGACGAAAGTGATAAGACAAAGAAGTTTACAACATGATAAATATATATATGTCACCCTGAAGCATGCTTCACCGGCGAACCTCTGGTGAGCTCCACGTAGATATCAGATCACATAATCTATCAGTTTTCTTTCTTCCTTTAAACCCCCAAAAATCAACGAAGGATCATCAATTTAGTGAAGAAAAAGAAAAAAAGAAAAAGAAAAAGAAGGTTAGTTTGTGCCTAATTTGGGTTAATACTTAATGTGCCAACTAAATAGTTTGGCTTTAACTTGTCCAAACCCTAGAGACTTGAGAGGTCCACACCAGTTTGGCATCTACCTAGTAAAGGTACAATAATTGTCGAGGTGGGCATCATTCGTTTTGGTGGTGACCAATTTTACACAACCCGTGAATATATTTGTTGCGGCAAAATGGGTTGTAATAAATGAGCATTTAAAGACTAAATTTCAGCTTCTGTTGGCTGTGTGCCATCACATGAAATAAGTTTGGCCCCATTCTTTGAGAAGAGAGTAGCCCTTTTGATTCCGGTCGCCAATTTGTGCAAGCGAATCTTATTAGAGCTCTCTCTCGTAATTGAAAAAAATTTCATACAATTGAGGTGTCTTAATTGTAAGAGATTCATTGTAATTGTGAGATGACGCTGATGAAGTCTCCTTGTCTAGATACGAGCTCTCACTGATCTAGCGGCTCGAGTCCTTGATTGAATCGGTAAATTTCATCAAGAGTTTCTTATAATTGTCTCTATTTCATTGTAGGGATCTTGATTTGTAGCCCTATTAGGTTCATATGCTTTTGATATTTAGGCATCGCATTAGCTAAAATAAAAGATCTTGCTGGTGATTAGTTACATGAAGATGGGTTTTATAAGATCATAGGGGAAGTAAATTGAGGTGTTTAATGTAAGATGCAACCAACTTTTCCACATTACATTTCCAAGTTGTTGGGAATTAACTTCCTAATTACACAACTTCAATTACATCTTCATCCACCTTTGAGAGTGCAAATAGAAGAGTAGCAATTGCACAAGCAATATAGTACCTGCATATGTTAAAAATTGGTAACTAGAGAGTTATTCATATGCCAAAAATCCTTTTATTACGGGAAGATTCCATATACAAACCTTAGCCAGTGGCCACTGCTTTAAAAAGGATCGAAATTGACTGCAATTTTTTGTTTGGATTGCAGTTTATCCAATTGTAATTGTGAGAGACTCTCAATAAGGCCCACTTATCTAAACGGGTGTTCGGGCTAAGCAGGTCGTATAGGTGAACCCTATCTAGGGCTTCTCACAACTGTCTATCCTGTTAGTTTATGTTTTGGCACATTCGGTTTGCATGTAAGTTGATGAAAATGAGTTTCTTTGAAGGCCCTGTTCGGACCGCCAGAAGCCGGGTCCGGACCCAATTTCCAGCAACCCTACTTTGAAGGGCCTATCCGGACCGCCAGAAGTAAGGTCCGGACCCCATATCCAACAAGCTGCATTTGAAGGGCCTGTCCAGACCGTCAGAAGTCGAGTCCGGACACAATATCCAGCAAGCTGCATTTGAAGGGGCTGTCTGGACCGCCAAAAGCCAGGTTCGAACCCAATTTCTAGCAAGCTCACTTTGCATGGCCTGTCCGAACACAAGGCATGGCTGTTCGGACACAACAAGTTTACGCATATGTAACTCTAGCTGTGTCCGGACACATACTTATCCCTATCCGGACATGGTTGCTAAATTGCTAATTATTTTCTATTTAAACAATCTGGTTTGCCCATTATACGTACGTATTTTGAGAGCAAATACAGAGAGCTTAGAGAGATATTGTTCTAGTTTCTGTGAGTAAAGATTAAATACGCGAAGCCAATCGGAGTTCCGGTGAAAGGAAATCTTATAGAAGAATTGTGCCAGATGTTCTGGAAATGGCTACTGTGATAGAAGTCAAGTGGGTCGCTTGTCGTGTGCAAGGAAGAGTCAATTGCAAATGTTTTGTAATTCTTCTTGTATTCCTTATTCTTCTTATAGTGGATTGATTTCTTGAGTTTGACTGCCACAGAGAGGTTTTACATTTAGAGAGTTTTCTAAATTGTTTCCTCTTCGTAACCAAATATCTGTGTTCTTGATTGTTCATTACTTATCTGTGTTTGGTTGAATATTAACTGTTAGGTTAGATCTTATTTCGTTGAATCTAAGTGATACATCTAGACAGTTGAATATGTGTAATTTGGAGTTGTATTTAGGTTTTTCATACCCAATTAAAGGGGATAGAAAATTGCAAACAATCCCAATTGTAAGGGTTCTCGATCTGCTTTAGAGGCCTTGTTGTGTCCTTTATTCCTTCCTTTTTCTCCAATCAAGTTCTTTAGAGTAAGGGTGCAATGACCAAACAACCCTTGTCAAAACTTGATTGGCCAGGGTTACCATATTGCTAAAAAAAATGCTTGCCACAATCAATTTGATTAAACTTGTAGCCTTAGAAAAGGGTGGAAAAACAAAAGAAATCATGAGTTTTGCTGTTTTTTTTTTCCTTTTCTCATTGGTCATGTCACTTTTGGAGTAAGATTTTCCTAGAGTCCTGCTGAAGTAACATGTTGTTTAACAGAAGTTCGAAAAGGCACCATTAATTGATTCTGTGACATCTTACAGCTCAATATTATGCCACTTTCACATTATAACACAAGAATTGAATTTAATGAAATTGAGTACGACCATTTTAGTATACAAATGAACCAAAGGCAATTTAAATGGCAGATTAAACATTCTCATACATAAATTCGACAACAAAATATGTTCAAAAAAAAAAAAAAAATGGTTTCAGTGAAAGCAAATGAAAGATATCCGAATAACCCTCTCAACATAAATAAAAAGATTCAACAAATTCCCCCTCACAAGAACAAGACCATCACACCTGAAAGTGCCAAAACCATGTGACTCCAAATTCCCCAGCTGATCATCCTGTAAGAAGAATTTGGGGAAGATGTGGGAGATGACTTGCCTTCAGCAGTCCGTTCAGATGGAGAATCTGCTGCAGGGGCAATATCTGGAGATGGTGCTGGAGCTGCGGTTGGAGGAATGTCGGTGCCAAAGATTGCCTCAGGAAGAAGAACCTTATCAACCTGATAAATTGCAACAGGATCAGTGGAATGAACACTGCTGCTAACCTTTGTGTCTGTCCATCCTGAACTGATGTGAACTGTCCCAGACACATCAGTGAAGTTCAAAGTGTATCGGCCACCAGCAAAAGTAGGAATAGGGCTAGATTGGCTGAGGTTTTTGAAGTCAGAAAGGCTGTAGTAATGTGGCAAGCCATGGAAGAGCAAGAGTGATTTGAGCTGGTCTTTAGTGAGGTTGGATAGAGAAGGCTTTTTGAGAGAAGAGAAGGCAGTGTCTTTTGGTACAAAGAGGGTGATGCCTTCCTCAGTGTTGTTGGCTTGGTTTTGGAAGGTTTCTATGACTTTGGTGGACTCAAGGTAGCTGAGGAAGGTGTGGAATGGACCAGCTACAGTGAGCAAATCTGTGAGGTTGACATATTCTGGTGCTGGTGCTGGGGCTGGAGTTGGGCTCATTGAGGGGGGTAGAGCAGTTTTCTGAGCATATGCTGATGAAGAACACAGAAAAAGCAGAGTACTAAAAACCATGAAAAAAGTCATGGGAAATTCCATGTTTTTCATAAATCTGATGTTGCTTTTTGATGTGACCAGGCTCTCCAAATTCCTGCAAGAACTAAACCCAGTCAGCACAAATAGATCTCACTATCTCACCATATTTAGCACAAATCAGATTAAACCACAATGTGAGTTGAAATTCTTTCAAATTCCCTAGCTCCAAGATCAAAACCCCATTTCCAAAACCCAACTCAACAATCCTCTGCAAGAACCAGATTTGAAACCAAATTCCAGATCTTGATCGACTTACCAAGAAATTAGTTAATACCAGAAAAAAAAAAAGAAAGGAAAATGAATCAAATGTCATAAAAAAACATTGAAGCAAGCTCATAAGAAGTACAGAAAAAGGTCAGAAGATCTAAGAAATTAAATTAAACCACAATGCAACAGATGACATTGAAATTCAAAGAATACTTTTACCACTGCTTCTTAGTAAACCCAAGTCAACAAATTTTCTGTAAGACAAAAAGCAGGCCAGTCACACAATGCACACATATCACCCACAGGAAAGAAAAAAGATCTGGATCAGCTCAAGATAGCAGCCACGCAAAATAAACATACACACACTAAAGGGAAAAAATGGAATAATAGATAACCAACTCATAGAAAGAAGAAAAAAAGGTGCAATGGGGGCAGAGATTGAAGGACACTGACCTCACCAATGAGGAACTCAGAGAGAGAGAGAAAGAGAGGTGGGGAATGATAATGCAATGGAGACTGCAATGTGTATATAAAGAAGGATTGATTAGTAAAGATAAAAACAGTGGGTGTTTACCAGCTGGGGCTGCAGATACAGATAAAAAAAAAAAAGGTGTAACTTGTAAGAGTAGGTACGCAAGTTTTACATTGGGGGGCTGTTACTGAACCAGGGAAGGTTCTTCTTTGGAGATAAAGTAATAGGTGTACTGCAAGAACTTTCTCAGGAAAAAATAGTTTTTTGTAGGGTGGGCTTTCAAAATCATCTCAACTAATTCGTTTTTTATTCCTAGAGAACACCAAACTTTCACTCTACCCCATATCAACAATCTCTTTCAATTTCTCTGCTATTTCTCGTTGCTTGATGATTCACACAACATGTTACTTGCTAGCGTGGACATGTCAGGATTCGTTATAAAGAAAAAATAAGCAAAACTCTCTTATTTTTATATGGACATGTCAGCATTTTTAAACAAAATAGCATTTTTTTTAAAAAATAGTGTGGACATGTCAGTATTTTTAAACTCTTTAAACGCACACCCAAACAAGCTCTAAAAAAACAGACATAATTATTATTTTACAATTTTTTTAGACAATTTTATCGTTTTATTTAATAGAATTAGCTCGTCTCTTGTTCATTTAAGCTTCCAAGCTTTTAAATATTGGGGTCATATTTTTATAACCAAAAATTCTTAATATTAGGGCTAATTATCTTTTGCCTCCATGAATTACAGCGCTTTAACACTTTCTTTCCATGAACTATCAATTATAATACTTGACCCCATCAAACTATCATCTTATGACAAAAAGTTTCATTCTGTTAGTTAAAATGATTAAAATTGACAGTTAACAGTCATGTACAAGTCATGTGTCATTTTAAATATTTTCCTTTCACTCATGCCTTCACTTCAAACAAATAAAGTTAATATGTTTAAGAGGGTATAATCATTATTTTCTCAATCTGAAGTGAAGGTAAAAGTAGAAGAAAATCTTATAGGGGCAAAAGGTAATTACCTCTTAATATTATTATCAAAAAACTGAATTAGATTTTTTATTTTTTGTAAAAAAAAAAAAAAAAAAAAAACCGGAAAAGGCAATTTTTTCTAACCGACCAAAAGATTGATTACGGGTAGTCACATAATTAACATGATCATCTTATTATTGACGAGTTATAACACATTTTTAAAAGCGATAAATATTAATATGACAACTTTAATTGGAAGCAATAATAATGATTTAAAGAATTATGTATAATAAAATAGTTTAGAACTATTAGAGTATATATCCTCGTCTCATCTCCGGTAGAAATTGATCAAAATATCGTGGGTTGAACCTGAATGAGCAGAGAAGGTTTCTTAACAGGGGCCCACCATGAGATTTGGACCAACCAGCGTGGGCTGTCGTGTTGTTTTCCCCACCACCACCACCAGGCCCGATGCCAACTGTGCTCAATGATTTGGCTAACATGCGCACCCCCACACGACAAGTGTTATTTGTGTTTGGGACAGACATTTAAACAATTTTATTATCGGAATTATTAGTAATTTGGATAATAAATATATATATATATATATATATATATATATATATGAGACTTATTTGCTTGAATAAATTTCAATAGCCGGCCTTGCTCGGGTAAATTTATACAGCTTTCTAACCATCTAAACGGCAAATTATTGAAAATATGAATAGATGTCTTCGTTGCTTGGGTTAGCCAAAGGTGCTTTCTTTACAAGGAAAACGACGCCGTCTTCTCTCTGTCCCTTGGAGCTGCCGACACACCAACCATTTGGTCGATTTGTCGCATTGTAGGGGTAAATATGAAATATGACGGTTTGGAAAATGGAAATATTGGGATTCACATACCAACTTAAAATATTAGGAAAGATTTGTTATCTCGTTATTATTGGGAGTAGTTGGAAGTTAATACAATTATTTGGTATAGTTAGGCATGAAATAACATTGACCATGATATACTTAGCACATATATACATAGGGAATATCTTCTATTCCGTCGTGGCAGAAAATATTGAGTTTTTTGTCCTCTAATAGAAGAAAGACATCTCATTTAAAGCATAAAAATTGCACAAAAATTTGCCTACAACAAAAATACTAAATTTTGAGCTTCAACAGTAAGAGATAGAAAGAAAGGAGAGACTTCCGGCTTGAGACCCGCCATGGGTCAGCAGACTCACGCGGGTCTCAGGTCGGACCAGCCGTGGGTCACGGACTGACCCATGGCTAGGTCTGGCTGTGACCTAGCGTGGGTTAGCAAACCCACAAGGGTCACGGCCTAAGACCCGTGCTGGGTCACGGGGCCATGCCACCACCCCTAGTTACACCGCTGCTCACGTTATCGGTAATCTCTTTTCGGTCATTTACCTACCTGAATCCAATGGATTGTGTTTTATTCTATGAGTTGATAATAATTTGGCGTTTTGATCTTAGTTTCTTAAGGTGCAATAGGTGAGGTGACAACACTTGAATGGAAGGCAGAAAAAGTAAAAATATATATAAATAATTGGTGTTTTATTCATGTTTTCTGCCTTCACCGTATAGAAGCACCTCTCATATACATATATAAACATAGTAAAAACCTTATAAAAAGGATGCAATGCATCAGATAAAGAGATCGATCAATTCCTCTTAAAAACTTTGAATTCATTGCATACTCTCACTCTAAACAGTAATGCTAACTTATGCATTGGAGTTCTCCTGATCTCCGAACCGAAACTCTGGACCAACAAATCCTTTATCACTTTTATTATTTTGTAGATAACTTATTTTTGGTCAAGTCCTATCAAAAATTGCTGTAAATGAGATTGTTATATCATAAAAAATAAGGATAAAGTAAGTAAGATGAAATTGTAATTTCTCGGATTACTAAAAAAAAAAAAACAACAACATTGATGAGACTTTGTCTTGGAAGAGCAAACCGGAGGGGAGGCATGTGAAGATTCATTGGAGTTGGCGGTCAAATGAAGTTAGGTATTTTTAACTAATCAATATCATTAAGCTGAAGAAACGGCATTAAATATTTTCAAGGAGAAGAGGAAATTAGTGCTATTCTCACGGGGGAGGCATGTGAAGTTTCATTGAAATTTGCGGCAAATTCAAGTCAAGTCTTTTAATTTGTCATCAACCAAATTAATTTGGCACTTTCTATGGCAGCATCACACGTGACCCTCGCTTTAATTTAATCAATAGTTTTAATTAATTTTTAATTTTGTACTCTAACCATACGTTTTGTCTTTCATTTAGAGCTGCAATTTTTATTTTTATTTTTGAGAAAAATTAAAGCATACGGTCCATGCGTCGCTCTCTAGGACCAAATCTTTTTGCGGACATGTACATTCTTATTTGTTTTAGGCTTTTCTTTTGCCTCTTACTCTAGGCGACTCTCCATTTCGATAGCTAAGGAGGCATCTTTTTTCGTGGTCTCGAACGATTTTTTCGGTGATGCACGAGCCTATCTCTATTGTATCTAGGTCGACTTTGACCACGGCCCCTTTCTTCAGCCTTTGGGCCCAATGTTATTGTATTGGGCTTTAGGCCACTTATCTTAACCTTGTATTTTGTATATTTGTTTTTGTTTAGTAAGAAATCTTAAAAGTTATTTTTGTTACAAATTAAATAAAGAATCAAAAGGGAAAGGAAATATTTATAATTTTGGATTTTAATTTGGTGAAGAAAGTTCACTGTACAACAATATTGTCAACTATGAGTTAAGAAAGAGATGAGAAGAAGAAAAAGAGAGAGACAGAAGGTGGGGGGTTATAATCAGGTATGGCTAGCAGGTAGCAAAGCCCTGTCAAGCTGATTCTGTACCCAATCAATTTGGTGCGTCTTGACTCATCAACCTTGTTCATGTCCCCATCAAACAAAGTGCATCACATGACAAGGAAGATAGCTTTCTTGGGCCCTCTCATCTTCATGCTACAAAAATTGTGGTTGCTCTATTGTAAATGGGTCCAATCTTGTTTGGGAGGTGGAGTCGACTTAAATTTGGATCTAAATTTAAAATTTTTTATATAATTTATTGATGTTTTGGGCGTTTGGAGTTTGTACCAAGCATGAATTTCATGGAAAAACAGAAGAAGGTAAAAACTGTGTTAGCCAAAGGACTTGAAAAATGAAGTAGACCGAAACTGTAGCAGATTTGATTGATGTGAAAGAAAAAAATAAGAATATTTTGTATGAAACAGTGAAAAAATTTGTTTTGTAACGATTTTTTTATTTGAATAGTAATAAAAAGTGATTGATGTAATGTAAAAAGTAAGAATATTGGGTCTTTTTTTTGGAGTCCTTTGGCAAACATAGCGTTTTTCACATAATTGTATTTTAAATTTGCATATGAATTTGTAATGAAAACTAATCATGAACAAATTTGCTTTCTAAATCCTAAATCTTTAGTGTGAATTTGAGGTGAGGCCCATTGGCGCAATGCTTAGTTGTACCTAATATTTGTAAATGACATATGTTAAACATGATGGAAGTAGCTGTTAGACTTTATTAAAATAAATAAAATTATTTATTTATGGACATTTCCCAATAATTATGAAATATATTCTATATCTTAAGGTTTTATTTGCATTTACTTGAAATATCTACATCTGTCATGTTGATCCAAAATTTTGAAGTGTAGGGAGAAAAATTTGTCTCATATTGGCTAGATATAAAGAACTCAAGACTCAACTATTGGGCTCGGGCTTGGGAGCGTCATGTATCACGAGATCAAGCTTTGGGCCCATACAAAAACCTGAGAGCCTCGATAAAAGCTTGTGAGAAATCAATAAAAATCTGATCGCTTTCTAGTCGTCGTAATAAATTGAATTGAAAAAATTTCTCCAACCTAATTTAGAGAAAAATTGTCCTCCCTAACACGCGAAACAATTTTCCTCGGGCCCTAAATGTTAAGCCTTAGCTCAACTGGTGAATGAATGGGGTGGGTAGAGGTTTATTTATAGTTTAAATATTATCAAATCCAAGAAAAATATTTTTACAATAATTGAACTCAAAACAAAATGAAAGTAATTCATGCTTATGTAGAATTTTTCAATTAAAATTCAATTTCTTGGCATTTATGAGCTTGATGTTATAGGCTTTTGTTGTCATAGTGGCTTGTAGAGCAGAAACAGAACATGCTTGATTACAAAGGCTTTGCAATAATGTATGATATTGAACCAACATTGTGGCATTAATTGGCCTTGAATTAGAAACTTGGTCACACACCCTGGTCCTATTTTTATTTTAAAATCACATATGTAATACTATTTTTTTTTTTTTTTTTTTACAAAAAAAATAACCACTTATATACCATATTAAATATTTAATTGAAATCAAAGGTGAATTATAGAGACATTATTTGAACTCAGAATCACAGCTTTGATATCATGTCAAATTACCATTTATCTCAAAAGTTTAAGCCAATAAAAAATAATAAATTTAATTATTTAATTAATATTCTAACAATATTTTACTATTACTTACAATTCCCCATTGGTAAACCTATGCTGCTCATATAGTTTATTATCCTCCAATTCAATTTGTTAGTACTAGAAAAAAAGAAAAAAAAATCATTGTTGCTAATCCTTGAGCTTGTGGTTGCTTGATTAGGGCGGAATTAGAATTTTAGGTGTGGGAGTAAAAAAAAAAAATTGGTAAACACATTGAGGCAAACGGGAGCTTTAGCCCCCATGCCTAAATGCAGTTCCACCCCTTTCTACTTGGATTGTTAAGACTGACATAATATTTATTTAATCAACCCTTCAATAATGATATCAGCAACATCAACAACAATAATGATTGGAGTGGTGCATGTTAGGTAGAAGTTTGATAATCAGAATTGGACCCATGTTGTCTTGAAGTACTATTGTGGACATTCATGTCCACAACTTTTGTTTAAGAACAGGTTGTGTTGTTCTTGATCATTCAGGCAAAAGAGAATATGCCATACATCCCATCCTAATTCCAATCTGGAGCTCTTGATTTTGACATCTCCTTTGGGTAAATGACACCAACTTTATTCTCATTGGTGCAACTGAGGTGAGGATATTAGCTTGAATCAGCAGCAGCAGCAGCAGAAGAACATAAAAGGCAACCATATGAGCATGAGATCAGAATTCAAGAAAAAGGAACAAAAGGTTAATTTTGATGGTGAAAATGGAAGATGTGTTTCAGCTCACTTTTGAGTATCAACCAAAAGAATATGAAAGGAAAGGCACTCAACCACCAAGGTGGTAGTTGAGTTGGTAAAACAACAGGGGATAAGGTTCAATTTCCCCCATCCTTTCTTCCTAGTGGTCACGGGTTCGAACCCACTTGCGGTAGTAGTCCGCGAACCAGATGCTACTAAGAAGTTGCTTTACCAACTTGCACTTTGATGGGGCTATGGCGATGGACTCATCTTTCTAAGCAGTAGCTATGGCTCAAACCGAACATTCCACAGTGGGTGGAAACCCCAATGGTCACGCGCAAGGAGGAAAATTACACTTATTGCCCCTTCCTGCCTTTTAGAATAAAAAATAAATAAATTTTTTTTTAAAAAAAAGAAGGGAAAGCACTATCTACTTTTTTTAAAAAAAAATCTCAACATCCCACTAGCTACTGCTTTACAACTTTTTTTTTTTGTTTCTCTTTCTTTTTTCTTATTATATTGTTTTGCCAAGGCAAATGCTTTACAACCACTGATAGAAAGATGAAACCCAGTGAGCTTAGACTTTGCAAATAATGGTAGTGCAGGGAAGAGTATGAAAAAAACAATCTAACTTCTCCTTTATAAAGGCAGTCACCAAAGAATTTCTCACACATACACTCTTCTCTCTTACAGTCAAATTTTATGGAAATCTAAATCTGATTATGATTAAATAACATCAACTGAATAACATCAACTGATTAAATAACATCAACTGAATAATAGGATATGCTAGGGTTCGTCGGTAAGTTTCTCAGTTAGGTAGCAGCCCATTCCTTTCGGATGCTGAAGGTATAGTTGATCTCCAAGTAGCACTTGTTATCATCATCAAGAAACTGCATAGGAGAAAGGATACATGAGACTGGATGGTGGTAACAATATTACTGCAACCATAAAGATAAGTTTAGTAACAAAAAGGTATTAAAGAGTAATTGTTGCACTCTAGGTCTTAGAGTCAGTTTGGCCTTGCAATTTCACATGCCAAACGTGCGATTTTACCGAACGCCTAATTGCATTTTCAAATCAAATCGTCATTTTTTAAATCGCATGTTTTGAAACCGTAAATGCAAACGGACCCTAGTTCGGCTTGTGGTACCAAGACATTGATTGAGACTTGTCTTAAGTTGTTCAGCACAATTCACATCAAAAAGCCAAAAAATAAAGGGCAAGCATATCAAGTCTACATCAAGAAATAAGTGAACAGTTCAGCATGGGCCATAACTGTTGCAAAGTTGGCCAAACAACAGTAAATTCATTGTCAATATGTTTACCAGATAAAATGGCAAATTAGAGACCACAGACCATCCTCTGTAAAGTGGGACAATTTGACTTCTTTCTACATTATAATTTCATTGGCAGAACCTTGTATAGAGACAAGTTGAAAATGGAAATCTTAATGGGCTAGAGGAAACGAGGTAGGGAAAGAAACAATAAACACAAATCCAGACCAAGTTAGAAAGCTACATCCAATAATTCTTACAGGAATAGACTAGAGGTTTCAACAATGCAAGACAGGTAGAATGTCAGAAATCAGGACTTGCTTGGAATGAATTCATGAACATAGATCTTAACACACAGATTAGATTTCCTTACTGAAATGTTGCATATCAGGACTCATATATTTGGATCTTTATTCAGGCATATATAGCAGTTTCAACTGTCAAGTTGGATTATATAGATCCTTCATAAAGTCTAAATAAATCTGAAATTTTTAGAACATGTTTTGGCAACTTCATTAGATTCGGCAAGCAACTGCTAAATCAAGTTGGAATTGAAAGATTCACTAGGAAAGGGGACATTTGGGAGGTTCAAAGAGACACATTTGATGGAAGTTACAAGTCCAAAGCACCTCAGTTCATTTCTACATTTGCCCTAGATGGGGAAGGCATTTCAAGGGGAGGGTAAATTCTTTCGAAGCTAAAGTCCACCGGCATCTCTTTTGAACCTAAGGTCCATTATTAATTCTTTCTTCAAGTATACCTTTAAACAACAGAAGCTCTGAAGCAACAACATCAATGCATAGATTCAGTACCATACATAGAGTACATAAATGTCTGGGAATTTTGTCCAGAATATCCACAAAATTTCATTAGTCTCATAGATGAGTAATTGAGTACATGGTGTATTAGTTAAAGAGAACAATTGTGGTTGAACTTACCTTTGATCTAGCAGAATATGATCCTCTGGCAAAAATGCCAGAAGGGGTGCTCTCTTCTGGCATCACATGTACATAAGGCTCTAGCTGAGGACTGAATGTCCCAAGCATCTCTTTTGAGCTGTCCACTGAGATAAGACTCACCGTGAGAGAAAGGTTCAGTTGTTTAAATTTTATGAAGTTTTGGCAATTCTAAGAACACTGATAACTTACCCTTGATACCAGATTTCCAAACAGTGTTGGCGTACTTAAGACCAGATACAATGTTATTGTTCACTTGGAAGGAGAATTTTAGGCGGTATTTACTTCCTTCTTTCAATGTAAACCATGATCCTTTGGGATTTCCATCTTCAGGAATAGGAAGAACAATGTCAGATCGGCCAGGCGAGATGATTGACAGACTAAGGATCTTGACATCTGGGTCAAGAGTTTCTGCAATAGAAGACACATATAACAAGAATTTTACTGCATAATTACATTTTTTTTGGTCTCTTAAAGAAAGAGATTGGATAAGGCTTTCCTTGGTTGATATAAAATGCCTCAGCAACGAGTATAAACTATCATAGATGGGAAAATAATGCAAAAAACCAAATTCTGATTTGCAAATAACATAACTACCACCAAACAAGTAGAGAGGGTTGCTAATTTCCTGAATTCAGTACAGCTCACTGATAGAAATGACTCAATGAGGTAAGTTGCAATATGAAAAAATCACCAATAATTGACTAAAAATAATGAGAATCCTAAGTTGAACACCATGTCAAAATACTTGAATCCCATTTCCTCACAAGCAAGCATATTATAAACTTCAAGTGCGTTTAGAGATCAATTATTTTAAAACTATC
Organism: Corylus avellana; assembly: GCF_965113065.1. Lineage (NCBI taxonomy): Eukaryota > Viridiplantae > Streptophyta > Magnoliopsida > Fagales > Betulaceae > Corylus > Corylus avellana. The sequence continues at coordinate 1,437,464 of NC_142494.1, read as the reverse complement.
CGTTCACAGGATGCAGGAATTATATATTAGGCAGAAGAAAGGCAAGAAATTAAGAAGTTTCTACTTTAATATTTATCATCAAATATTAGAGTATCATGTGAGGGAAGAGTTGAAATATGAAATCTTTACAGCCTCAAATTAAAAAGTTTGAAATATATCATCAATTCCTTTTACTTAAAAAAAAAAAAAAAAAGGTCCAGATTTATCATTATCTGTCAATTAATTTTTTTTTATAAGTAGTTTTCTGTCAATTATACAGTTTGATAATTGATAATCATCAACATTGAAGATTAAAGTAAAAGGAATGGATAAATTATGAATATTCTGAAAAATTGAATTCGAATAATATCATAAAATTTTGTTTTCTTTCCTCAGCATCATAAATTTTAGTTAGTAATATAATAATTGAATACCTGCAGCATTGTTAAGATCAACACTCCCAAGCAGCTGTTCCTTCCATCTCCTCAGGCTCTCATCATCCTGAATTCTCAAGATTCAACCCCCAAAAAAGGAACCAAAAAAAAAAAAAAAAACAAGAAAAAAAGAAACAGAATAGAATTTCTATTGTTTTTTAAGCCTTTGATTTCAGCAGAAACAAACCTTATCCTTCTCAAGCTGTTGTTTGAGAGTGTACTGAGGGCCCAACTCTAATTTGTTTCCCTCATCATCTTCCTCTTCCTCAGTTGCATACAGAGAAGCCTCACTCACCTGTCTGCTTATCCTCCCTCCCTCGCCATCAGCCTCTCGATTTGCTTCCACTGTTTCTCTTGTACTCTTCTCACCTCCCTCCTTGTTTTCATCAAACCCCATGTTCTTGGAACTTGAAACAACTCCAACAGCCAAAGACATCAACTCGTCAACGCTCACAGGAAAGAATAAATATCACAAATTGCACGAAAGCAAAGCAAACCCACCAAGCCGAACATAAAAACAAAGACTATGTTTCTATGCATACAGAAAAATAAGAAAATCCCATAAAGGAAAAACTGAACTCATATTGGAAAATAAAACAAAAAAAGTTTTTTTTTTTTTTCCTGAAAGGATTTGTTGTATGAAAACAAACCCCGAAAGGCAGTAATTGTCTCTGTTTCAGAAAACCAAACAAATGGTAGCCAAAAAAAAACAAAGACACAGAAACAAAAAAGCAGAAAGAAAGACAAAAGAGAACACTGGGATTGTCTTGTCTCCTAGCTTTGTGTGGTGGGTTGTTGAAAATGTCAGAGGAAAGAGGAGAGATTTGAGGTGGTTTGGTTAAATCCTTTCCACATGACAGAGAAAAATTCCTGTGGTGATCCGAAATATAAGTCAGAGAGGGAGAGAGAACGTGACAGACACTAATGCACTCACATTCTAGCAGTAATGCACGATTCAAGAGTCTTTCATAAATGATAAGCTAAAAGTGTTTTGGGGAGTAGACGTGATTAGTCGTGTGTATCCTTTGACTTCAATAAATCTCCTCTTTTTTTTTTTTTTTTTTTTTTTTGTTTTCATATTGCTTGATTGAAGAAAGTTGAAATTTA